>NC_056728.1:1621708479-1621765979 GCF_019279795.1 Protopterus annectens | reverse complement strand
CAGTGTTCAGTGAGCTCCCATCAATGTGGTAATTAGTGGGAACTGAGTTTTTCTCAAAGGGGATGATGACGCATGTTTTGGTACTAAGCTTAAGGCCATGGTTTCGACACCAGTCATTGGTCTCAGTGAGGCATTTCTGTAGGATGTCTACATCACTTGGGGTGTTAATAATGGCTCCTAGCTTGCAGTTGTCTGTGAACTTATATATATTTGTAAAAAACGAAAAACTAAAAACTGAAATTATGTAAATAAGCGGAATCGGACAAAGCAGCAACAGCACGGTTGTGTTTTTTTTTCTATGGTGATAATGATGTTTATAATAATTAGTTATTATTATTATCATTATTTTTCTTCTACATGTTTTATTTTTATAGGTAAGATATGTAGATGCATTTATTAAGTAGTTTATTTTCCTTATATAGGATGTAGTGTTATATAATCATACACAACTTCTTACATAATAATATACTTATATTTTTGTAGGAGTGTAGACATTAGTTGGATTTCATGTTGTTGTCCTGATTTTATTAATATAAATATTTTATTAATATTAATTTTTTATTTATAAGAAGTTTATGTAGAGAATATGTCTTAGTTAGTATTCTTATTACAATTTAAAAAATGTTGTTGTTGTTTAAACGTATTAGCCCTTTAAAAATATTGGGATGTAGTTGGTTAAGTGTTTAATTTAATTAACTACTTTAATTGCTTTTAATTAGCTTCCTGGTTTGTATAAAAAGCTGTGCTGTGAGTATGTCATTGTACAAGTCTGAAGAAGGCGGAGGAATATCCTTAGCCGAAGGCGCTTACTATTACTATTAATATAACAGTCCGTGCTGTTGCTGCTTTGTCCGATTCCGCTGAACTTCTATATATATTATATATATAATATGCATTTATATATATATATATATATATATATATATATATATATATATATATATATATATATACATATATATATATATATATATATATATATATATATAAATATATACATATATATATATATATGTGTGTGTGTGTGTGTGTGTGAAGTTTTAAACAAAAGTGTGAGAGGAGCAACAGAATTGTGCTCTGCTTAACGAAGTGTATGGGCATGCGCAGTGGCCTTTTTGGCTTGTTTGCACATCGCTAAGCAACAAGCGAATGGGCGGTGCATTGCTTACATCAGAGACTTAATGTTCAATAAACTGACTCCAGTCCACAGCTAGCTGTACTCTAGGCCAGAATTATGATATGATCAGAAAAACTCAAAACTGGATCTACCTATATACCCAGGTCCATAAATTAATCCACAGTTTCAATCACTGTGTACTGTATGTAATATTCACCTTTTTATTTATGTCTTCTAAATCTCATATGCTTAATTTGTTATGTATTTATCAGCATATTATACTCCTGTGCCCAAATGGTAAAGTTAGTCAAGTTATTTAGCAGGCTTGCCCCATCTGTAACACATATAATCAGTATACCCAATTTTAGGTAATCTACATATAGATTCTAGAGCAACTCTGATGAAATGGATAGGTCTACAGAGAAATCTGAACAAGTTTGGGCCTAGGACAGAACCCAGTGGGACACCCTGACTGTAATAAGTTATTTCACTTGTCCAGTTGATATATAATACTTGTCATATCTTATATGAGAGCCATGCAGCTATCCATCTTATCAAGAGTGCATCAGTACATAGTTATTCTAATTTATTGATCAGTGTTTTGTGTATGGCCCTGTCAAATGTCTATACATTACATCACAGCAGAATTTTTTATTCATAGCTTTTATTATATTGTCATAGTACATCATGTTGCAGGTGGTACTTAGATCTATTTTCAACATATGTATGCTGATATATGGTTTCAAGTCCCAACCTTTACAATTCTCATACTGACTAATCCAATATTACCTATGACTTCTTAAATAGATATTGGATATGCAGCACAGATGCAAATGTGTAACTGATATGTGAAACAGGTTTCTACTAGTATAGCACACACAGAGTCACAGTCTGTAAAGCAATACTTATTACTCCTTAATATGCCAAATATCTGGATATCTCAGGATTAGACCCTGAACACCATCACACAAGCTACCTGCCTTAGTCCTTTGAGCCACAGAGGCTGTTTGACAGACAGGGGATCATTTATCACACCATCACCTGCATAAATATCTACTTTGCTATTCCCAGTTAACTAACACATAATATATAAGTTGAAATTGCATATTACTATCCTGGTGCTGCTTAGCAAACTAACTGTGTGAAGTTCTCATACAGCATAGATGATTTCTTGTTATGGCAGTTACAAGGGGACACTGCTGATTTGAGATGTGGGGGAAAAAGTCCATGTTCTACTAGGACACACACTAGTCTGAATATCATTTAACCTCACTGTCTAACATTTCACTTTAATGAAGTACCCATAATCTGTTGCAGTAGGACTGCATGAATATTCCATGCATGAAGCCTACCGAATACAAATGGTGACATTTTAGTGGAATGGGTGTATGTAGTCCCATGTGGATGTAATTTCTGTCCAAATAACTCAATATAGTTGCCTACATAATGTATCCGGTCTATAGCTACAATGAAATAGCATAACAATCCATTATACTACTGTGTAGGTATGGACTTACCTTGCAAGTGCAGCAGTTGACACAAATGTAGTTCAGGGCTGACTCTTTCTGATGCAAGCAGTATACAGCCAATACATGGACAGTTACAGGACGTGTGATTTGCCTGGCATCAGTTCTAATATCTGTATGTAAGTAGGAGTAAGTGTTAGCCCCTAGGTCCCTAAGTTGTCAGTGAATGTGCTATGCATTGTTTCTTAGCCAAAACCTGAGAGTACTGAGCACACCTACATCTGCTTACAAGGACATCAGCAGGGGGTTCCTCCTCCAAGTCCTGTGACTGTGGTTGTGGTGACCTAGGCACTAGTGGGGGGCTGTGTATCCCTTCCCTTTGCTGATCCTGCTGCAGCTTTTCCTGCAGGATCAGATTGTGTAGCATAGTGCATACTATGAATATCTGCACATGTGGCTGGAGTGTACTGCAGGGGTCCACCAGATATATTGAAGCACCAGAACCATGACTTCGGAAGCCCAAACACATGCTGCATGATGGCCCTAGTTTGTACGTGTGCCTCATTATAGCGTTCTCCTGTGGAAGTGTTAGCATTTCTGATGGGTATCGTCATCCCCAGTTCCAGGGCATAGCCAGCATCCCCCCAATAAATGGCCATATGGGATGTCCCCCCCAGTGAACATCTGGTACAGCTGTGATGTATGCCAGATATGGGAGTTGTGTAACTGCCTGGATTGCCAGCACACACATTCATGATAATCTCCTGGGCATTGCACATGACTTGGCAGTTGATGGAGTGGTATCCCTTCCTGTTAATGTAGACTCTACCCTGGTCACCAGGTGGTGCCTTGATGTCTACAAGAGTTCAATCTATGGCACCCAGTACTTCAGGGTAGTGTGCTACATGGTAGAAGTGTTGCATATTGCTAGCTCTCATCTCAGGGTCAAGGGGAAAAATATGTGCTCACTGGCATGTGGGAGCATAGCATCCAGAGTTTGGTGGAGTATCCTGGATGCAGATGCCTGTGAACCCCTATCATGTCCCCAGTTGCTCTTTGAAAGGTACCTGTAGCTAGTATCCTAAGGGCTACACATACCTTAGTTTCCATTGGGAGGGGTTCCCCCTCTGTTAACTCTGGCTCTGAGTTGAAGGTGGCAGAATTCATTGAGCTCTGGTAATATGTCCCTGTCAACCCTGTAGTGCTCTACAATCTCCAGTTCATGTAGCTCCTGGAAGGTTACCCTGGGCCTGAACAATCTTCTCCTTCTCAGCTTAGGCCCATTGTCAGCAGCACCAGCAGCACTGACTTCAGCATCTAGCAAATACAGGTGTAGAATAGCTGCAGCAACTCCTAGCACTATCTCAGTTAAAATTTTCATTTTATGGCCATCGACCAAGTCCCTTCAAGTATCAGGGGGGGACCCTTCCCATTGATCCTTGAGAATCGTGAACTTGAATAGCAACTCAGATTAGATGCCTTCAAGTTCCCAGGACTTAATGAAAACTGTAATATTTCCTCTGTTTTAAAATTGAGGAGCTATCTGAGATAAGGTTGCTTGAACACCTTTAAATTGCCCTTGAGGACGCAGTTTAGGTTATTTTTAAATGTAGGTAGTTCCTATTGCTTATCGAGTATTTCATAAGATAGATAGATTTCTGCCTTTTTAAATTTGCAGAGTGTACATATAATACTTTATTGTATTGTTATTGGGAGTACTGAAGATTTTATTATATTATTATTTTTTAAGTTCAGTCGAGTTGGTTAATTCATTTTTATACTTTCTTCTTAAGATTAGTAACTATTTATAATTTTCAAAATGGTTTAGATTGATGATTTAGTTAATAGTATGTATAATACTATTTTTTTGTATTTTCTTACGAATTTATATAAATGTCTTTTTTTAGGTATAGACTGTGAAATTCAGTTGTGTTATGCATATGTGAAAATCAAAATTTGAGTTTATATTTTAATGTTTTGTAAAATACTTTCATCAGCATTCACTAGCTGACGTAGTGTAAGTGTCACTTCCTGTTTTTAACTATTTGTATCGGTTACTTTGTTCCGAATTTTGTCTCTGAAGAAGCTACAATTATATTAGTGGCGAAAACGCTTGCTTTTCAAATTAAATAAAACTTGCGTTAAGGTTTTTTGGCGTTTGGTTTATTGGTTGCAAGGTTGCCTGTGGTCTTCCACGTTTCTTTGCAGTTAAAATTTTCAAGTCTCTACTCCAATGGTTCAGGGTATTGAGGGAAAATCAAAATGTAGGTGCATGTATACTTTATACAGTTCTGCTGTAGGTCCACCATGTGGGATTGGCTAATTATGATGCAGTTCACCTGCCTAGGATGTAACCAACAGGATTTAAAGGCCCTACATTATTGTGCAATGCAGAGTTATGTCCCGCATTGTGCAGCATAGCTTATACAAAAGTATATATTATTAATTGAATTTATCTGGTTTTCCTGCCTATGTCATCACTGTCATGTGGGTAGTCTGCTCGTGCAAACACACTAAGCTATGTGGCACACCATGCAAACACACATGCTGAGCACTAAAAAATCCTAAAGTTAACAAAGTGAGAATATCAAAACCATGCAGGAGCCTACACGAAAGGGATATGCGAACATGGCTGCGCCTTTCAGCATTTCATCAAAGGAACCTTATTTGCATACATATTTGTGCTGACAGTCTGGAAACTACATGGTTCTTAGCCATGTTTGCTGGGTAACAGCATGAATGCACCATTGTACGTACCCGATGCAGGGTACTACACTACATTTATGAAGACTAAATTATAGATGCCATTTTAATTTTTTTTCTGTTAAGCATGTTTGTACAATGTGGCACATAGCACAAGCATGTCAAAATTACTAAAAAGAAAGATTATTAATTTTACATATCCTCTTCCTTTTACAAACATCTACAATGTATGTTTTGCATATATATGTATGTGATCTACTATTTTCAGGGGAGTTATGTCCATATTTGTGGACTTTTACATCCCCATATTTGTGGACTTTTACATCCCCTTTTGTCTGTGTAGACTCCTGTACATGGAAAATATCCACTTACACTACGAACACGGACACTGAGTCTACATGGATGCCTTTCACCTTGTTGGATCACTCCACCTGCCTCTTTTGCATAAGATTCACCTGCTTAAACAGAAGTTTTCATTGTATGAAAATTTCCCTGTTTGCATATGCTTGCACACAGTTAAGCGACACCTACTGAATTGACAAATTTCACTCTCGTGCACACATTGCGCCGCAATGCCTACACAAAAAAAATGTGTAGACTTTACTGAATTCTCATGAAATTCTTTCACTTTTCTTTTTGTAAGGCATGTTTGCTTTTACTAGTAATTTCTTTATTCCCAATCGCCTTAAAAATCTTGACATTCAACATGATTGCTACATCATTTGTTTCTTTAATTGCTCTGATCTTTTCTTCTGGAATATTTTCCCTAGCAGTAACATAATAAAATTTTCTTATAATGTTTTTGCGCCATATTTTTCTGCTTTCTTCCACTTCATCAATCTTTATCTTCCACATACTTATTTTTGTTGATAATTCTCTGTTTCTTCTTTATGGCATTTTTATTGTTTTATTATTTCTTATTGTTTTTTTTCATAATTGTTCATACTTATATTTAAATATTCTTGTTACTAAATTATCATAGTTTCCATTTAAACATTTCAAAACTTAAAAATTATATAAATTATAAATGTAATGATGCAGCATAAACTCTCAGATTAATTGAGCCTAATCATCCTTCTTTATTCAAGTATAATATACCTCTTTTAACAAGGTTTACTCTAGATCTCCATATAAAAGAAAAGATCATTTATAGCAAACATTTTTCATATGTTCCTGGAATCATAACAATACTTGATCAGTATGCTAACTTGCCTATTAATGCTGAGTTAATCAAACTAAATTTTAAAGCTAATCTATTTCTTTTCAAAAATACACAATTGTCTTTTAATTTCTTTAATACAATCCCTGTCCCATCCTTTCTATTACTATTTTTATAAAAATGTATACCTAAAACATATATTCCTTTAACAGAGAATTGTATTCCAGCTATTTTAATAGTGTCTCCTGCTCTTTTACTTGTCTCTTTATTTAATTTCCTACCTATTTCCTTTAAACAATCCATCAAATGAATTATAACTTCTCTCATCCATCCTCTATTTTTGTAATTATAATTATGTTGTCTGCATATGACATCATAACTGGAATTTTGACACTGAGATAAACTGTATAACTTGCATTCTTCATTTTTTTATTAATCCCCATAACTATTATATTCGTAACTAAAGCAAATAAATACTACTCATAGTACATCCTTGTCTTATACCATTATTCATGTCTATTTCTCTACTTAACCAACCATTTACTAGAACTCTTACCTTATTGCTTTTATATGCTGTTATGAATGCTTGATTGATTTCTTTTACTAATATTTTACCTGTCCATTATGCCCCATACGATATCATGTTGTATTGATACAAAAGCTTTTATTAATATCTCCTATCATAAGTTTTACCTCTTCTTTCTTATTTATAATATCATCTATTATTTCCCTCACTATCATTAATACATTTTGACATCCTTTTCTTTTTAAATCATATACATTTCCTCCATTAGATATTGTATCTTATTTTCAAATCTTTTCTGTATATTTTCATACATATCTTATATTCTATATTATTTAGTATTATTGATCACCACTTTTCTTTCTTCTTTTTCTCCTTTTTCCATATGGATTCTAATATTCCACTACTGAGTTCTTTATAATTTAAACCTTCATTTAAGCATTCACTAAACACACATAATAAATAGTTCTTCTGCCAGTCTTCTAAATCTAAATTTTTATACATTTCAAATCCAATTCCATATGGCCCAGCAGCTACATTTAACTGTTTACATATTTTTTTCTAGTATGCATATTGTATTTTTTTTTTCAAATTCTGTGTTAATTTGTTCCAAAAATATTTTTACCTTCCATGTCCTTCGACTTTGCCTTTTTTTCTTTGTAAACTACCTTCCACGTACTATATCACAATTTCCATAATTTGTTGTTGATTTTTCTTTCCCCTCTTTATCTTTCATTTCTCTCATTACACTATCTTCTGTTACTATCTTACTTAAATATAGTGAAACCTCTTACTTTTTCCTTGTAAAATATCTTTGTTTATATAATGATGCTTTCTTTGATTTTATCTTGATTTCTCTTATAAATTTCCTTCTCTCTTCCATAATATTATCTATTGTTCTTCTCTAAATTCAACAATGCTTCTCTAAATATTTTTTACATATTCCTGTTTTCCTTTCTTTCTTACTTTTCTTTGCCAACATAAATAACTGTCTTTATATTTTCTTTTAAAGGTAATCCACTCTTCAGACCAACTATTGTAAAATGGTTTCATAGTAATATGGTCCTTCCATAACTGAATAACTACTTCCTTTCCTTTATCATTCCAGTCTTTTTTGTTTATTCTTTTCATAAGTTTTCCTATTTTTATATATTCTTTATTATGATTTATGTATAGCCATCTCACTAAGATCTGAAAAACCTGTTATAATATTTTCTTTTTCCTTCATAATTATACCTTCTGAAATAATAAAGTAATCAGTTTTTAAAACACCCCTTCTATATGACCATAACTTTTATTTTGTATAACCAATTTTCTACATTTTATTATTTCAAACATTTTCTTTAGGTGGTTCCTCTTTACTTTGTATTACCCCTTAAATCACAATTAAAATCACCTACAATTATAATATGCATGTTTACATCAGCAAAATCTAACACTTTTTGAAATAAGTTCTCCCTTTCTTTGCACATCACATAAACATAGATGGCTATAATTATATATACCTTTCCTTGCCACTTTAAATCTACAACTGTTAATCTTCCTATTATTTTTAATATACCATCCAGTATTTTTACTACTCTCCTGCACAATATTGCTATTCATTCATGCACTTTTCATTGTCAATATTCCATATTATTTCTTCATCCCATAAATTTTGGGTTTGTACTCTTTTGTCATAGGTCAGATACCTTATGACTTCTAATATAACAATATCAACAGCACATTTGTTATACCTTTCTATAATTCCTGTTCTTGTTATATTCATCATACTGTTAATAACAACTGAACCTTTACATTTTCTTTTTCTGCCTTTTACTCTTTTACCAACAGATTTTTTCCTCTTACTACCTTATATCTTCTTCATCAATAGCTCCTGATTCTACTTCTAGTTCCTGTCCTTCATTATTTTTGTACTGTCTCACATTTTTTCTTCTAAACTTTCATCTATTTCTGTCTTCTGTTCACTTGCACTCTGCTCTGTATCATTACTTTAAATTAATATACTTTGATCATTCTCATTTTCTTTGCAATCTATCCATAAATGTCCTATTTTTTTTTTACATTTATAAAATTCAAGTTCACATTTCTTTGCTTAATTACCTGTTTTACCACATGTATAACATCTCTTTTATCACAATTGTTGATTACGTGTCCTTCTTTTCCATAAAAGAAACAAGTTTTTGGTTGCCCACACTATTTTATAATACCTCTCTTACCTTAAACCTTTATTTTATTTGGAATGTGTATAACTTTTTCTTTGTCCATTTTTAAAATAACATTACAATCCTATCTCCCAGTCCATAAACCCCTATTGTCATACACTTTTGAAATGTTTATTACTTTTTTGCAAGCATGTTTTAAATATTCTTTTAAATTCTTGCTTTCGGCCTCTGTTCAGAATTGCACATGTATTATTTTTAGTCTCTCAAAACAAGAAATGTCACAAAATGTCTCTGATAATCAAAAGAAAAGCTCCTAGCTCTTGTGTCTTCACTCCCAAGAGTAATATTAAGTTATTCCATACCTCATATCTGTTCAGTTCCTGGCTGTTTTTGCTTTGAATTTTTGCTATATATTTTCTTTTTAATATGTCTTCTTTTTTCTTTTGCTTCTGCCCTTCTTGTGTGGTTGTCACTGTCTCCACGTTATGTTCTCTTCTTCTGTGTATTAACTTCCTCTGCACTTGCTTCTGTATCTTCCTCCTGTATTTTATCCTTGATGTTGCCACACAAAATTTCATTCTCTGGCTCACTTTAGTTGATTAAGTCCTTTGATAAATCATTTCACAACCCTCCCAGTTGGAAGGTTGTAACTATACATGTTTCTCTGGTTGTCTCGATCACCTTGCCAAAAAGCTGCTGCTGAAATAAATCTTCTAAGTCTTCTACATTATTTGCAAACTTTTTCTTAGAGATAGCATTTGTCTCTGGTCCCTGCACTGAGTCCTCCATCTCGCACACTGTCCTCCAAGCTGCAACTGCACTAGGAATAGGATGTGCACACATATTCATGGCTAGCACTTCCACAAATATGTGCATTTTTCCCTATTGCTTGGACGAAATTTCCCCTAGAAGTATCAATACCACCTCAGGTCTCCCCTGAAAAGAGACTACTAGCCTAGTGGAACTAATCTGGTCAACAAAGGATACATAAAATAAATAAATAAATACATACTGTACATACATACTCTTCTATTAAACTATGATGCACACAGGTTCATAGGTTCATATGAGGTTAATAGGCTAATGGCCCTAGGGCCTTAACATGCCTAGCCACATAATATGCTTGTTCCCTAGTTGACCATGGTTAGATGGTCATTGTTAGCAAAGTGAATCAGTGATTAGCACCAACTGTTCCTGTCCATTAGGGACATAGATGCCACCCTCGGGGTGAATTTACGGTCTCCCACCCAGTTGTCAAGGTTGCATTTAAATAGGGTCACTGAGGAGCTTTGCTTCAATGTGAACTGGAAGTTTATTCCAGGGTAGTGGCAATCTCTGGGAGATATACCTGTCTCTCCAACATGTTCTATTTATGTCACAGGCTAGGTTGAGATCCCTGGTCCCCTAGTGACTTTTGTCCCATTTGATTTGAGGACATGCAGCATTTCTATTAGGGCAGGTTCAGAGATCACTCTGTAGGCCAGGCACAAGTCACCTCTCAGCAGTCTGTAGGATACAGAGTACAGAGACAGGGCCTTCAGTCTTTCTGTGTAGGTCATGTTTTGGAGGCCCTCAATTTTCTTGGTTAGAAACCTCTATGGTCTCTTTAGTTGTTGCAGGTGTCTGATGAGGTATATGAAAAGGGAGCATTGTACTCAATTAGTGGTGTGATGAGAGTCAAGTATAGAGGAGTTATAACATCCTTAGTCTTGAATGCCATGCCCTTATTTATGAGATGTGCAACATAGAAGGCTTTCCTTACCACTGTGGAGACATGGTGATCAAAGTTTAAATTGCTGTCAACCTATGTTCCCAAGTCTGTCACCACTATGTTTGAGTTTAGGGTCGTGCTATCTATAATGTAATTTAAAGGGGCCACTTCTTTGCCAAACAGGATAATGATGCACTTTTTTGCATTTAGTTTTAGACCATGACTCTGGCACCAATCATTAGTCTGCGTTAGCCCCGTTTGTGATATGCTGACATCATTGGGGGACTCAATGATTGCATCTAGGTTGCAGTAATCTGTGACCTTGGTAAACCACAGACCATCTACTTTCACCTGGACATCTGAGAAGTAGATTCCAAATAGTAGAGGGCCCAGCACAGATCCCTGTGGTATACCACTGGTAACTGGTCTAGCAGTGGAGGTGGAATCCCCAACATTGACAGTATGCATTATGTTGGAGAACCAGTTTGCTACCCATCTAGTGACATATGGGTTAATCCCCAGCTAGTAGAGTTTCTCAATAATACCTAAGTGAGGGATTTTGTTGAAGGCCTTGGCTAAGTCAAGGTAGGGGATATGTTCTGCCTGCCCTCATCCAGGGTTTTGGTGACATTCTCAAAGATGTCCACCAGGTTTAATAAGCAAGACTTGCCTTTAACAAAGCCTGGGTCAGGTCAAGAGTTTGGAGGTTGCCTATGTCCTTGTTGATAAGGTCCATGATAATTCTTTCCACGGCCTTGCAGATAAGGCTGGTTAGACTTATCAGCCTATAGTTCCCAGGGTCAGTTGATGGACCCACCTTTGTGTAAGTGGATTACTGTTGCTGTTCTCCACTCTGCTGGAACAAAAACAGTGATCAGGCTATGGTTGAATAGAATTCCAAGTGGTTCCACTAGGTTTTGTTTTTGATTGTTTAGTAAGCAGCCTGAGATGTTATCTGGTCACATGGAGGCTGTTCTTTTGGCCTTGGAGAGGGAGGATATGACCTGCTCTGTGTAGATGCTAGGTAGTGGACTGGTGACAGGGATGCTTTGGGGTGTGTCTGTTGGGGACAGGGGGTGAAATATGCACCAAATCCATCTGCCAGCAGGTTGGAAATTTGTTCAGCTTCAGTATGAGTAGTACCATCCACAATCAGTTTGGCACATAGCTGGGCATTCCTTTTAAGATTCAAACATAGCTAAAGAAATCTTTATGATGCTAATTTAGCCTCATAATTAGCTTTAGAGGGCCATACAAGATATCTGATTTACTTGATCAAGCTTTGGAGGGTATTCTTCCTCTGGTGAGTAGGTTTCCTCTTGTTCTTGGATAACAGTTTCTTCCTTTTGTTATATAATCTATTTATATGTGTGGTCCACCAGGGTGGCCTGTTTCTTCAGGAGGACCAGGTTTTGATCCTGACAGGTACAGCCGTGTCTATACAGATGTTTAAATGTCTATATAGGGCATTTGTTTACTTCTCTGCATCAAAGTCATTGTTGGCTGTGTTAGCAGGGGGATTGAAACTTTTTGTACCCTGACTTAGTTGGCTAAAGTTTGCTTTGGAGAAAGTTTCAATTTATTTGCTCCTGCAGGGGTGTCCAGTCTGATCTTTACTTCAAATGAGACAGATTTATGGTCTGACCTCACCACGGAGGGCAACACATAGGGAGTAGTGCAGTGACCCCCATGTTGGTGAGCACCAGGTCCAGGACATTCAAACCCCTTGTAGGGGTGCAGACTAGCTTTTCCAGAGCATTTAAATTAACAAAATCTGGGAATCTCACGGCAAACACATTTCTATTCATGTATGTTATCCCATCTATGGAAGGATAGTTGAAATCTTCCATGACCAAAGTGTTTGGCTGTATAGGGAGTGATTCTAGCAAGTCCAGGTAGTCAGTGTGTATCTCATAGTTCATGGAGGGGGACCTATGATGTGGTAGGGTGTTTTTTCCTATATTTAACTGTACATGGAGTCATACCTCTCATCCTGGAAACATCAAAGATCTGGACAAAGGCCCATGAAAAGTATTTACAACTGGCCAGAAATCGGGATGCTAATTAACATAAATTTCACATACATAATCATGTAACCCAGCCCACTCCAGTGGAATTGTGGGATCCCAACAGGAAGAGTGAAGTCACTAAATAACAATAAATGGCAGACATTTGAATTTCAGATTTTATATCCCTCAGAAAATACATAATAAAGCAAAACCTGTTATTCTAGCAACTGAGTGAAATGTTCCTCATAATGAGGTACACTTGAGAGGTTTGATGGCATTTATAGCAGTTTTTGAAAAGCATACACATAACTGCAAATGTTAATACATCCCTAAGAATACGTCTATTCTTCAATCCAATTTATTTCATTTATGGTCCTCTGTCTCCCGGGATATCTTAAGATGGCAAAAACTGAACCTTCCTATGCTTGCTAAAACTTCTATCATCAAAATGAACATCTTTCCTAAACTTCTTTACCTATTAAATTCCTTGCTATCTTCCTCCCCCTCCTCATTTTTTAACAAAATTCATAAAGCTTTTGTCAAATTTATATGGCATCCTAAATCTGTTAGAGTCTCCTATCAAAGGCTTACTTTACCGAAAAAACTGGGGGGTTTGGCTATTCCCAACCTTCTCTTATATTATAAAATCATTCAAGCAAACAGAATTTACACAATTGCTAATTATCAACCAAATCCCTCTAATTGGTCTCCTTTATGGGCTAAACTATGGTATAACTACTCCTACGCCAATACTCTTAACCCTAAAGCATTACCTTTTGTGGATAAATCTTATCTTAAAAAATTAAAACTACACCCTATCCTGAAGGGACTAATAAAAACCTTTCAAGATCTGTTCCGAGACATTAAACTAGGGAATGTCCTTCTCCTATTTCAGCCATTCCATCTTAATCCTAATATAACCTTGTGCAATAAAATGATTAATCTGGATAATCTTCCTTTAATCAAAAACCTTACCTTATGGGATATACAGAAACATAACCCTCTATCCTTAACTGATCTACAAACGGCCTTAGGTCTTCCTAAAAAATATGTCTCTATTTTGAGACAAATTAGAGAAATAACCCAGTCCATTATTAATAAATTCCCAAGTACAGATGAGGAACAGAATCAAGTAAACTCCTTACTTCAAGTTTTATCATACAAAAAAAACATGACCTCATTAGCCTATAAAGCTTTTTCTAACTTCATCAATCAAGGGAAAATAGTTTTTGCGGAATGCTGGGATTTCCAGGGTATTGACCTCATGAGGAATCAGAAGTACCAGGCCATTAAACATACTCTTATGTTCTTGCCTTATAAAAAACTCCTGTATACACAATTCATGATTGTAAATAACTTATACCTTACCCCTGTCCATTTAAACAAATTTGATCCTAATCATTCTACCACTTGTGCCTGTTGCTCTTACCCACATGCTGATATTATACATATTATGTGGTTTTGTAAATACGCCCACAACATCTGGTGTTTACTTAAAGTCCGCCTAGAGAAAATGGGATACCATAAATCCACACTCTCTTGGGAAATGGCCCTTCTACATATTACTGATACTCACTTGCCCAAAATTAAACTACATGCTCTGATTATTATCTGTCTCCTGATTAAATTCTATATAACTAAACATTGGCTGGATCGTACTAAACTTAGGTGGAAAGATTTTAAGGTAATAGCTATCCAGTACATAAGATCCCATAAATTGCTAATAATTAATCCTCACAAGCGGATCTACTTTCAGAAATTGTGGGACTTTATCTTTTTACTCTTATCAGATCACTAGTAATCTCTCTGCACTAATTACTCACTTTATCCCCCTCATACCCGTAAATATGAAGTTATGAAGAGTGTAGGTGAATCTGTAGTATATCAAGTAATTTTTCTTCTTTTTATTTGGTTTCTTTATGGACATGATTTATCTGACTCTCGAAAGTTTGGCACATTGTATATTAGTTTAGTTGCATTTGTACCCCCTATATTTTCTCTGTGGGATTTTTACATTCAAATGTTGTATATTTTCTTGTATATGTTGCCTGATTTTGATATGAATAAATAAAACTGTGTTTTTTAAAAATACATCCCTAAGAAGACTGTGCTGTGTCATACTCATAAAGATGATTCTCCTTATTTAGTACAATGACTGCACAAGAGCAAAACAATTTGCACTCTGGCTAGGATAGGAATGTTAATCCATCTACCAGCCTTTCCTGAACTCTTAAATTGACATACTTAATCAACCAATACTCCAAAATGACTTATCAGTACTGCAACGTTCATGCACAGCTCTCAACCTTTCATCTCCTAAATAGTGTCTCATAATGTGGAGCTAATGGGCAAAATGTGAAATACCTCCTAACAGCTTACCACCAGCTTCAACTTGGAAGGTCACAGGATGGTTAAAATGTGTTACCTAACACCAGTTTGCACACTGCTACCAGAAGTGTTAGGTGTAGGCTGTAGTTGCAATAAATGAGATGTTACTGTGATAGCTACTGTATGAATCCTATCAAAAGTCAAACAGCGCACCCAGTATGCCTTAAACATTTAAAAGTGGTGGATGTTACACATTGTTACAGCTTCATACACTTCTCCCCTACATGCTCTGCTTCACAAAAGCTAATGCCAATGGGTACACTAAACTCTCACGGCCTCTAAATGGGATCCAGGAGTACTGGAGAGGGATCTGACCAACTCGTGGGAGACAGATGGTCCACCTGTCATCAGGTGCTAGTCAGGCCTTTGTAAACAACAACAGCAGCATTGGCTATTGCACTATAACCCCAGTGGCAGCATGCACCGGTAGCCACACATGAAAGGGGCCTGCAGGGGGCAGCATGATCTTACACTAGTGCCCTGCAGCTGAGCAAAACCATCTCTAAATGGGGAGCAAGCTCTCCACTTCCCCTCTAGCAACTAACTGCAGAGTCCTGACACAAGGCTGTTTACTGACCCTTCCCCTGTCTATGCAGCTGCTCCAAACAAGCCCCCACCCTTCCAGCTTGAATCGTGCAGCCCCCCCAGTTTCAATCACTAAAGTTTCAGCATGCAACTGGAAGGGGCCACCACTCCATGCTGACAGCATGAGAGGACCATGCTCGGCATGCGAAGCAATCTGCAGTCTATGTCAAACCTGTCACAGAAAGACATGGACTGTTATGTTGCTGTATTTTGTTATTTAAAAAAATGAGCTACATACCATTACTGAAAAACATGACAGCATATGTAAACCTTAAAACATTCTAAAAAAAAAAATTGTCTTTGCACAAAGAGTTAACATTTTTCTTTTGGGATGGGGGCTCTTCTGTAAATGGCAACTCGATCCAACAGTAGTAAAGGACACACTTGGGATGTAAAGGACCACACAGAAGTTTGGGTTACCATATTTCTCTCAGTTTGCATGATAGTCCAGATCTGCACCATTGTTTCCTGCTTTTCCAAAGAGCTATGAATACTGCCAACTAAATGCTCTGATATATTACTTAACATATACCTATCCTTTAAAACACAAAATCCAAAAGGCTTCAAAACCAAAACAAATCCAAGGCAGAAAGTCGTGAGCAGCAACTGTTTTATTTGGTAAACCACTTAAAACCATAACAAAAAAATACATACATATTAAGTGCTTTCATCCCTTATTGGAACTTTAAGTGTTTTACCAAATAAAACAGTTGCTGCTCCCGACCTTCTGCATTGGATTTATTTTAGTTATATACCTAAGCTTGCTGAACAGTTTACATAAACTCCAGTGAAAGAGATGTGCACATAACATCTTACCTTCTTTACTCCAGCTATGCACAGCTGTGAAAAGAGGAAGAAAGTTGATAGCAATAGTTTTATTATGCAAAACCAACTGTGTCGCTGTTTTTATGTTGGAAAAACTGAGCGGAAACATGGAGACCATATCTATGAATATGAATATAGTATTAAAAAATGAATTTATCTAATGCCTTAGCTAAACATGAATATGAATGGGTATCATTTTTTTAAATATTTGGTTGTTGATCATGTCCCAGTAAAGGTGAGGGGAGGGGCTTGGGAACTTTATTTGCAAAAGAAAGAGTTAGTATGGCAACTAATTTTTAATGCCTATTTTTATCCAGGGTTGAATGACTGCTGCAGTATGAAACCTATTTTAGCATTACAAGCTTTGACTATATAGGTAATATTTTAAGTAAGTGTTAGCTACCTTTTGGTTTAAAACAAGTTATTTAAATAATAAGGTAGTTTAGTCTTATACCTGTCTTTGTTTTATATTTAAAATGTTTTTAAAAAATGTTTTAAAGAAACAGTGGCTGGACCTTTAACACACTTGAGGAAGTGATGTAATGATTGCATCCTTTTTAAACAGAGCTGTTACTGTGGGTGAAGAGTCTGAAGAAGTTTACACATGGTTTGAGTGAACAAAAGTGCTTATTTTTATTGAAATAAAGTTTGCTGAAGGACTGACCAGCTTTTCTACTGAATGTCATTGCTTTCTGGACCTGTAGCAGTATTTTGGATTATTATGTATTATAACATAGTCATAATGGTAATTGTTGCTGAGTAATCTGAGTGCATGCATGATATGATGGATCCTGGCACTGGACAGGCAGGTAACCATGGCTTTCTCCTTGTCCAGCCTGGTGAAGGAGATATCTGTGTGTCTCACTATGGAATTGCCTATGACCACACATTAGATTTTGAGACGTTTTGCCTTAGGGCTTATTTGTTGTGACACTTGTATGTGTGTTGCTATGTGAAGTGAGATCTATCCGTGTTTCAGTATTTGTGATCTGTTTGCGCTTGGGAGGGCTCTGGTCCTTTGATGTGCTCTTAGCGAGTACCTCCACGTAGATGGGTCTATGTGACTTGACCTTCTCTTGTTTGAGAGGAGAGGTTCATACTATGTCTGGTTTATTGTTACATGACAGGATTGAATCCATCTTCATGGTATAGTTACATCTCTCACATACTAATTTTGTTTGCTTTAGGAGCAAGTGGTTGTCAGTATATATGGCACAATTACTACATTGTCCTAGGATGCCCATGTCAATCACTCTAACTGGTGAAATGTTTGGAAATTAGCTGTCCATTGTAGCAGATTAAACCATAAGTACTAGTTGGGGAGTGGGCAAGTTGGATTAGCTTTTGCTCTAGGATTAACTCAACTAATTAAACAAGGAGACTTATTCTGTTGAGGATTAGGGGTGAAGGAGTGAAGGAGTGTGGTAACGCTGCTCAGATGAGTTGCCTGCAGTGCAGCAGTGTGCAGCTGAGTTGCCCTCAGTATAGCAGGAAAGCTTGGGAGTGTTCAACTGACAAACATCTAGGGAAAATATAGTTTCTATTAGTTTGCTACTATACAGGGCACTGCTGACCCTCATTGTGCTGTGTGCAACTAAACACAAATGCAAGGCCTATATACAGGTAAAAGTAAACAGTTTTAAACTAGTCTGCCAATAGGAAATCACACAATGATGATTTTGCCAGCAATCCCCAGCTCAGACAGGGTTATATCCACACTCTTCTGCCACAAGGGTGCAAGGGTGCCCTTTTTAATTTGAAATGGCTGGATTTGAATTAAAGTGTATAAAAAGCATGCTAGATTCAGCAAGTCTAGATCTAGTCTATGCTATCTAAGCAATATTACAGTTTAAAACAAGTGCTGGTAATAGTCAGGCACAAACAGTAAAAACAGTCAAAAAGGCACCAATTAATCAAGTAAAACAGTTAAATGGAATTGAAAAAGTGAGGATAAAGCTCAAAATAAACTTAATTTCTTGTTCTAAGCTTTGGATAGTTTGGATTCAAGCAGATACACTCCAGACCTCTAGCAAATGACGTCAAACACTGAGTAGCTCCAGCTAATTGAGCCAAAACACAAGCAAACACGAGGCTTATATACAGGTGAAATTAAACAGTTTTAAACTAGTCTGCCAAAAGGAAATCACACAAGCATCCTTTCTCCAGCAATTCCCAGCTCAGACAAGGCTATATCAACACTCTTCTGCCACAAGGGTGCAGGTGAGCCTTTCTTAATGTAAACTGGCTGGATATGAGTTCAAGTGTATCAAAAGCAGGCTAGATTCAGCAAGTCTGGATCTAGTCTATGCTATCTAAGCAAAACTAAAGTGCAAAACAAGTGCAGATAATGAAGCAGGCACAGACAGACAAAAAAAAAACAGTCAAAAAGACACCAATTAATGCAGTAAAACAGTTAAATGCAGTAGATCAGCACACTTCTACCACAAGGGTGCAGAAAAACATCTTTTTAATGTAGAGTTTCTGGTTTGGACCCCAATGTAACAAGACCACACAAACTACCTACAGCAGCCCTACAACTAACAGATACAATGTAATACAGTGCAATTAACTACTTAAAGCAGCAGCAGCAGACAGTACAGTTTTTTGGAAACTGCTGAAGTACAGTCACAGTATGTAGGAGAAGTGCAAAAAAATACTTAGAGCCCTTTTGTGTGTATCCCAACTCAGACAGACCTTGCAAACACCTACTGCCACCAGACAAATAATTCCAGTCCTCTCAATGCAAAAGCACAGTAAAGGAGTGTCCGGAGTGAAATGCTACCTCAAACAAACTTAGAAGATACAAAATGCGGCCACAAATATACATAATGATATGGCTACATGGCTGGGTATTATGGTATGATGTTAGTGCACCCAAAGCTACCAGTAAAGTACATGCAAAATGTATTACTTCATAACAATGACTATACACAGTCAAAGTGGCTATGTGCTTATCATCTGGTCATTTTTAAATTGTCTTTAATTTGACTTTTCAGGACTAGTGTGTGTGTGTGTGTGTGTGTGTGTGTGTGTGTGTGTGTGTGTGTGTGTGTGTGTGTGTCTGTGAATTAAGTTGGAATACTTAGGATACTGTGTGCTTGTGTGAAGCAAATTTGAAATATGTGACTTTGGTGATTACTTTTTTACACAGACATCTGAGAGAGAGATGCAGTCAACAATGTAGTTATAATTGCCTGGTTTGCGAGGGTGCTCATGAATTAGAAAGACTGATCCTGCTGAGAAGAAAAAAAGTTAAAAATGTCATTAGTCTGTCTGCAGACTAGCGTACATTTGTGTAAAGCAAACTAGAACACTTTACAGTAGCTATTTTTATCACAATCAGACATGTGATATGTGCGCAGTCAATAAAGTGGTCATAACTGTCGAGTACACATATCGGTAGATAATATTGACAGCAGTTTGAGTGGCTATTTATATTTGAAATATTCTGAAATGGGTACTTTTTTTCATTATTGGTTCAGACAATTTGTTTTACTACTTACTGAAAAAAAAAGTTCAAAACTGCACATTTAAAATTCACTCTACCAGATGTTGCTGTATTAAAGAAGAAACATAGTTTAAAACAATCAGGAAAGAGAATCAAAGAAAACAATCAATTACGAGTGGCCCTAAAAATGTGTGCGGGGGCCCATGATTTGAAAACAGCATGGGATCCAAGGTATGCTTGATCCTCCACTGTTCAGATGCATTTTCAATGAATGTGATAATAAAGTAGTATTCACATTGACAAGTTAAAATAATGTTTATTGCAATGGAGGAGAAGCAGCCAAGTAATGGGACACTGGAATGGCTGTGGGGATCAGGTCTGGTCCATTACCTTGCATAGGGCCTCATTTGTCTATGATTCGGCTCTGCCATTAGCTTCTCTACCACCATAGATTAGGTTCATAGATTAGCACTAAGCTAACTGCTCTTGCGAGCCATTTTAAGTCTAGCTAATTATCCCTTGTGAGACTCAAACCCTGCACCTTGTGTTTGTAAGGCAAACACCTTAACCATTAGACCACCCTCCCAACCACTTCTCAAAGGTGTAATAATAAAATCACCTGGTGTAATTGTTAACACTCATATCTTTACCATTACATTCTCCACCATCATAATAAAATTCTCTGGTATAATTATAAACATCCATAAGCGACACAGAAATAAAGAAGCTCACATTGTGGGAAGAATTGGCACACATTGACCAGATGCCTGCAACCTCTCTGTCTGACAGTAATACTGTTCTCCACTGTCCATTAACTGTATGTATCCCAATGCAGCAAAATGTTTAGTCCCTAAGGAAAAATAAAAGATCACATCACTTCAAAGTTTACCACTAAACAAAAAGGGACTATGGCATGTATAATAAAGCAACATCCCAACAAACTGGGAATGCTATTGCTCACTAAAATTTCTTGTAAGAAATTAATCAACAAAGCAGAAGAAAAGAACAGAAAAAACACCTAACAGTAACACCGGTTCTGCTAGCAAGCAGCCAGACAGCTGTAACATGACCTGAACTCAGCAAAAGAACATTAAATCTCTTTATATCACCACTTAGTTTCCCACAGACCTATCAAGTGTCCCTGTTTTGGAAGTACACCCCTATTTTCAGGCCTGATTTACAATTGTACAGGATGTACCTGTTTTTCTGGAGTTAAGCTGTTTACCCCTTCATACAATTTTCTGAATCCCCTCATCACATGTGATTTTTGAAGCTGTCTAATACACAGAACACAACACTACATGACCAACATACTAGTGGCAACAATGATGTAATGAAAACACACACATCCTATATATCCCTTTTTCTGATGCAAAAATAAATGACCTTGTGTGGTAGAATTTTGTGATACAGTTTTTTAAAGTCTACAGATTTGACACTGTCCCTTTGAAAATGTGCTTATATTTATTTTGTATTTATACCACCCCACATTCCTAACAGCAGCATGATGCCAGGGCATGTCTATGGGCTAGGCTTGTAAAGACTCCAGGGCCGTTGGCCTAGTATACACCTATGAACCTATCAACCTAGGAAGAATTATGTGCTATCTGCTATTCAAATTTTATGCTAATTCAATTTTTCACTGAATGTTCCTGTTTTGCAAGGATCTTTGCTTCTATTTTCAATGCCTGCAAGTTGAGAGGTATAGTTTGCCATGTTAGGCACTGTACTAGGCATACTTTCGGACCACATTCAGACGAATTCATCTACCTATCTCACATCCACTATTTTTAACCTCCAATGTAGACCATTCCAATCTCCATTATTAGTAAATGGCTAAAATACATTAAACCACTTGGATACACAGCTGTTGATAGGCTGTACCCCAGTTTTACTCACATGCATAACATCTTCAGAACAAGATATAGTAAACACTTTGTTGCCCACAGGGATGTTCCTAGAAATGAAAATCAGTGATGTGAAAAAAAAAAATCAAACCTTTCTTCACATTCTAAGATTTTGTGAAAAGCAGTATCTTCTCAATGTATGCATCCCCTCAAGTCCAGTAATTTACTTCATATAAATCAACCTAGATTCAGCAAAGTCTCTCTCTACACATGCTCAAGGTGAAACTGCTTGAACATCAATAGTCTGCAGAAAAAAAAAGTCAAACTGCAAAACACCAAATGTTTTTTTCCCCATAAGAAATCATTGCTGGAGTGATTTATAATTGTGCCCTGGTAATGATTCATTTCTTTAGGGAGATGATGACACAGTGGAATTGGTATATAATTTTGGGGTTGTGGGGGAGCTTTCCCCCCCTACAAAAAACAAATGAAAAGGAGTGTTATGCCCTTTTGGATTGTGGGCATATTTTTTGTCCTTCTGGAATATCAACTACATTTCATAGTAGAATCCGAATGGAGAGATGAAAAGTCAGCAAGCAAAGGAGAGTAGTAGTGCTGAAACTGAATTCATCTTCAAGTCTTGGTAAGTACCTTCATGAGGTGAACCCTGTTTTCACAAAATCTCACCAAGGCGACACTGATATATAGACTGTATTTATATAGCATAGATCATGGACAGAAGTAGGTCAAAAACAAAAAAAAGATAGCTGGGTGCACAAGACCCAGGATAATAAAAGTGCCCAATCCTGGTAGGCACACTGGTGCCAGGACTGGAAAAGATGACAGTGTAGAATCCTCAAAATAAGGAAACATTCCTACAATGGGGTCAGGCCAGCCCCAGGGGGGAGAATGGCCCCCTGTTGTAGAAGGAAGTAGCAGTCCACAAAAATCACAAAAACTGATAGGCCAAAGAAGAGCCATAAAGACAATAAAGTGGACTATTGAGGATAAGAAATAAATTATGCATTGTTAATATTGTGCAAAAAAGTCCAGAATTTCCAGACACAAGATATACAAAATGATTAAAACAGAAATTAGAGGAAAGAAAAATACTTCTGCAAGAAAAACTGTCAGAAGCTTCAAATGAAAATTTGTGTTCATTAATACAACAGATTTATGAAAAACAGTATATAGATCAAGAAACTTTGATCTGTTTGGAAAAAGAAGCATCTGAGGAAGTGCAAAAATATAAACACCAAAACCAAGAGATATTTGAAAAAGTATAAAAAAGAAATATGGACATGGGAAAGAAAGAGAGATTTGATATGGTGCAATATTTATGCAAAGGAGAAAGCCAAATTAATCAATGTAAAGAAGGCAGCCCCAAAGATATTTGAAGAGAGTACAGCAAAGGCATCCAGCTATGGAAAATTTCACAATAGAAAAAATATCACAAAGATGGAGCGTAGAACAGAAGAGTAGTAAAGTAGAAGTTAAAAAAAATAGAAGTTGAAGTTATGGAGTGCCTGCGAAGTGAAGGATTTGATGTAGAATGTCTAACACAGGTTACATCACAGCAAGATGGAGTGAGTCCCCAAAGCAGGGAGAAACAGGAAGATCAGGAAATATCTGAAGAAGAAATATGGACATGGGAAAGAAAAAGAGATTTAATATGGTGTAATAGTTACCCAAAGGAGAAAGCAAAACTAACCAATACCAAAAGAGCAGCACCAAAGATATTTGAAGAGAAATACAGACAAAGGAATCCGGACATGGAAAACTTTACAATACAAAAAATAAGAAGACAGAGGAAAAATAGAAAAGGCGAATAGTAATGGAGAAGTTACAGAAATAGAAACTGAGGTTATGGAGTACCTGCAAAGTGAAGGATTTAGTGTAGAAAATCTAATTCAGAAAGCACCACAACAGGATAGAGTAATGGATATCCAAATTAAGGGGAAACCAGTGGAACAGGAAGCAATTGGTCAGGTGCCATATGAAGATAATTTGGAGCCTTCCACAGGAAACCAGTATAAACATTCACCTGAAGCTAGACAGCAAGGGAAGGAACAGGAAACTGGAAACTGATGCAATCAATGCTGAGGAGTGATACACCAGTGAGTTCCCATATGATAGAGCAACGGACGGCACAGGATGAAATTGATGAGACTGTGTCAAAGGAAGATGCTATAGAACCTTCTATAGAATGCCCGTTGGAATTGAAAAACAAGGGATGTGCCCTCAGATTGGAAGAAAATGAGCTAAGAGAAGAATTGTTTGATTTAATAGACATGGACAGATATATCAAGATCAATGAAAGAAATAGACAGCAAATGGTTAATAAAACCCAAAAAGTCAGAAGTCTGATAAAACAAATGAACACAGTAATTAGGACTGTTCATAGAGATCCATGCAATATAACAGATGTAAACAGGATATGTTACTGTGCAGCTAAATTAATAACTGATAAAGTTCTACCACAAGAGCACAGGGTAGTGAGGGAAAGGAAGGGGAGAAACTGAATACCATCATGGAAATATCGAATAGAGAAAATTATAAAGCAATTAAGACAAGAAGTGTCACTGTTAGAAGACTATAGAAGAGGGAATAGATCAACAAAAATACTAAGAAAGATAGATGTGATAAAAGCAATGCACAATATCAGAACAGAGCAGGATCTATCATGCACTATCGCAAATCACAAACTAAAAATTTCAGCACAGGCGGAAAAATAATAAGCAATTTATTGATGACCCAAAAAGGTTTTATACAGAAATGTAAAATAAGGTAAAAGGAATTGAAAGACTGCCAAAAAAAGAAGAAATAGAAACATTTTGGAGAAGTATCAATGAAGAGCCTGTGGAACATAACAAAGATGCTAAATGGATAGAAGAAGTAAAAGAAAGAATAAGAAGTTTAAAGGTACAGGATATGAAATGGGACGAAGTAACAGCTAGAGAAATTGAAGCAAAGTTAAGAAATGCCCCCAACTGGAAAACCCCAGATGCAGTACCTAACTTCTGGTTAAAAGTATTAACATCTTTGCACGAAGATTTAGCCATGAGTAAGAACTATTTATATGTGCACCCAGAACAGATACCAACCTGGCTAACAACAGGAAAAACAATGCTCCTACTTAAGAGTGAACATGCAAGTTACCCTAAAAATTATAGATCAATAACTTGCCTTCCAATGACGTATAAACTGGGTCTGTATTAGATCTTTGAACGCTTAGGTTGTCAAATGCCAAAACGTCAACACCTAAACATTGAAGTCTAATAAATGCAACAGGCCAATTATGTGAATTTTTTCCTTGGGAAAAAAATTTGCTTGGCCATCATTGGGGATATGCCCATTTCCCCCATATAGAGCTATCTCAGAGTTGGTATATTTAGTTAGGGAAGGTGTGGGGGGATTAGGGTTTTAGAGTTTGTTTGTTTTTTTTTTGTTTTTTTTTTGTTGGCCACACAAATTTTTTTCCCCAGGGAATTGGCCTGTCGTGTTTATTATACTTCAACGTTTAGGTGTCAAGATTTCGGTGTTCGACAACCTAAGTGTTCAAATATCTAATATAGACCCATAATCTATATATGTGAATTGATGCTGACAGAGTTTATAGTCATTTAGAAGAAAACTCAATTATGGCAGTAGAACAAAAGGGCAATAAAAGAAAGTCATATGGAACAAAGGATAATTTACTGTTAAATAAAGTCATAGTGGAGAACTGTAAAAAGGGGAAGAACCTAGGTATGGCATAGATTAACTACAAAAAAGCATTTGATACTATCCCTCATTCATGGATAAAAGAGTGCTTAAAAATGTATAACATACACCCCACACTGATCAACTAAATTACAGTGACCATGAACCAGTGGCAGACCACTTTGCAATTAAGCCATGATAAAGGACAAATTGTTATACCAGGGATAAAAATTCAAAGGGGGGTATTACAGGGTGACTCTCTGTCACCATTACTATTCTGCCTTTCCCTAAATCCATTAAGCTGTTTACTCAACAGCTTAGGCCATGGCTATAATCTGACTCCTAGAAAACAACAAAGTGTAAAGACTTCTCACCTTCTCTTTGTTGATAATTTAAAACTGTATAGCTCATCAGATGAGGAACTGAAAGCACAACTGCAAGTTGTCAAAACTTTTTCAGATGATATAAGAATGTAATTTGGTCTTGATAAATGTGCAAAAGCAGCCTTTAAAGCAGGAAAACTGCAACACTAGGAAAACATCAGTTTGTGACAAGAATGTGATATAAAAGAACTTGAGCAAGAAGGAGTGCATAAATATTTGGGAATTGATGAAGGATCAACAATAAAACACGAACAAATGCTAATAAAACTTAGTATGGAATACTTCAGAAGACTTAAATTAATCCTGAAAACAGCACTGAAATCTAGGAACAAAATCCAAGCTATAATCCAATTTGCTCTTCCTGTGCTAACTTACAGTTTTGGAGTGACTGGCCCCAAAACGCGTTGGATATATTACATAGGAAAACAAGAAGGATGCTTCATGCTCACCAAATGATTTATAAAAATCAGTGTATACCAAGATTATATATTCCCCATTCTGAAGGAAGGATGGGTCTCATTGAAATTGATTATATGTATAGATCTGCAATTGTGGGACTCCACACATATCTGCTGACCTCACAAGACCCAAAAGTAGTGAAAGTTTTGAAACATGAGGAGAATACATCTAAGATGACTTCTCTACTTAATCTAGCAGAAGCTTATCAGCATCAAGCAGGAATGGAAATCAAACCAGAAGTAGAGAAAAATCAGTCAGCAACTGAATGCGCCAAAAAACAAAAGAAAGCATATAAGGTGAGGGATCTGATGAGAAGGCAAGAAATGTGGAAAAAGCATAAATATAGTTGCAAGTATAGAAAACTTCTGGAAGAACCCCATGCTGATCAGGAACAAACACAGGAATGGTTAAGGAGAGGAAAATTCAAATGAAGAGATGAAAGGTTAATATTAGCGGCCGAAGATAGTGGGCTGTGTACACATTGGTTTATAAAGTCCATTGAACATGTGGGAGAAACAGACAAATGTAGATTTTGTAAAACCGAATTGGAAACAGTTGCACACCTTGTTGCTGGTTGCTACATACTAATGGCAGAAGGACTGTATACTGAAAGGCATAATAATGAGGCGAGACTGTTGCACTTGGGATTGTGCAAACATTATGATACTGAATTGGTGAAAACCACTGAAAACATGAGCCACAAAGTATCATAGAAAATGAAGAAGTCTACATCACATGGGATCATCCATTACCAACAGTTCAAAAGGTAGATGCTAGAAAACTGGATATAGTGGTCCAAGAAAAGAAGACAAGAATAGCATTGATCACTGAAATTCCCACACCTGGTGAATACAGTGTCTTGCGTACAGAGAGATACAAAGTCATAAAATATCAGGATTTGCAGACAGAAATGAGAGCAATGTGGAAGAAAGACACCCAGACAGTTCCAATAGCAGTAGGAGCAACGGGGTCTTATAAAAAAGAATTTACAATCATATTTAGATATGTTACCAATACATGTAACTCCATACGAACTGCAAAAGGAGTCATTACTGGGCACATTGCGGGTGCTGCAAAGAGCACTACTGGCTGACATTAAAGACTGAAACAATACTAATTTCATGAACGTTAATCATACTTTGACTTAGGAATGGGGTCCATTCCCATTGTAGTATTAGAAACCCAAAAGACTTGGAGAAATTAAAAAAATAAAAAAATAAAATCATAATATAATATAATCATAATAGTATAAATATTTGGGAAATGATGAAGGATCAACAATAAAACATGATCAAATGCGAATAAAGCTTAGTAAGGAATACTTCAGAAGACTTAAATTAATCCTGAAAACAGCGTTGACGTCTAGGAACAAAATCCAAGCTATAAACCAATTTGCTCTTCCTGTCCTAACTTACAGTTTTGGAGTGATTGACCGGCCCCAAAATATTTTCAGTGCATACCAAGATTATATATTTCCTGTTTTGAAGGAGGGATGGGCCTCCTTGAAATTGATTACATGTATAGATCTGCAATTGTGGGACTCCACATATATCTGCTGACCTCACAAGACCCAAACATAATGAAAGTTTTGAAACATGACGAGAATAAATCTAAGATGACTTCTCTTCTAAATCTAGCAGAAGCCTATTACCATCAAGGAGGAATGGAAATCAAACCAGACATAGAAAAAAATCAGGCAGCAATTGAATGTGCCAAAAAACAAAAGAAAGAATATAAGGTGAAGGACCAGATGAGAAGGCGAGAAATGTGGAAAATGCATAAATATATTTGCAAGTATAGAAAACTTCTGGAAGAACCTCATGTTGATCAGGAATGACCGCAGGAATGGTTAAGGAAAGATTAATTCAAACCAAGAGATGAAAGGTTAATTTTGGCAGCTCAAGATAGTGAGCTATGTACATGCTGGTTTACAAAGTCCACTGAACATGTGGGAGAAACAGAGAAATATAGATTTTGTATAACCAAATTGGAAACAGTGGCACATCTTGTTGCTGGTTGTGACATACTAATGGCAGAAGGACTGTATAGTGAAAGGCATAATAATGTGGCAAGACTGTTGCACTGGGGATTGTGCAAACATTATGGTACTGAAGTGGATGAAAAAAAACTGGAAACATGAACTGCAAAACATTAGAGAAAATGATGAAGTTTACATCACATGGGATCACCCATTACCAACTGTTCAAAAGATAGATGCTAGAAAACTGGATATAGTCATCCAGGAAAAGATGAAAAAAGTATCATTAATCATTGAAATCGCCACACCCAGTGACTACAGTGTCTTGTGTACAGAGAGACACAAAGTCATAAAATATCAGGATCTGCAGACAGAAATGAGAGCAATGTGGAAGAAAGATACACAGACAGTGCCAATAGTAGTAGGAGCAATGGGTCTTATAAAAAAGAATCTACAATTGTATTTAGATATGTTACCAATACATGTAACCCCATACAAATTACAGGAGTCATTACTGGGCACATTGCAGGTGCTTGGAAGAGTACTTTTGGCTGACATCAAAGATTGAAACAACACTAATTTCATGAACTTTAATTGCACTTTAACTTAGGAATGGGGTCCATTCCCATCATGGTATTAGAAACCCAAAAGACTTGGAGGAATTAAAGAAGGCCGACTCTTCAGAAAAGGCCATAATACTGCTACTACTCTTCTCACCTTCACTGATAGCATATACAGTAGCATTAATAAAGATAATCTGACTGTATATGTGCTCCCTGTATTTGTTTGTTGAGTTAACCTAGGCCTTGAACATATAAAGTTACTAAAATATTATCTTATTCTGGGATCACTAAATTTTCCATCTAACTGTGTTAACAGTACTTATAAAGTAGGCCCATTCACATACTTTTTCACTCCACACTTTCCTCTCCTGTACCTCTGCCTCTATACTCATGTGTTTCTCAAGGCCAAAATTAGGGCCATTCTTGTCTGTTCATTAACAATATCTCAAATATACTCCCTTCTTAAACATACCTTCTGTATGTTAGTTCTCATTTATATATATATGAGATGTACTATAATGTATACTGTAGAGTAATCATTAACTGGCCATACACCAAATTATAGCACCCAGTCTGATAAAGCTATGATATCTGGTCACTAGGAATGACAACAGAATACTGAGCAAGAGAAAGTTGCATAATCTCTTCTGGAGCCATCTTCCTGAGCAGCAGGTTATTTTTATTTATTTCTATGTGTCCTGTTTTGACAAGGTTTGTCCCACTAGGCAAGTAGCTTCTTTTCATGGGAGACCCAATGTTATATTTATATTACTAAAAAAAATTGGTAAGAGCATTGGGGAGATCCCCCTACTCTTTGTAATAGGTGGCATGGGATCTTTTACATCCACCTGAGCTACCAGTAACTCAAGTAAATAAGGCCTCAGTTAAACATTTCATCTGAAGGGCAGCACTCTCAGGAGTGCAGACCCACCTTATACTACACTGCAGTGTAAGCAATTGATCTACCAGGTGTAGGAATAGAGCCCATAGCCTTCTGAATCAAATGTGAGTGTGCTATTTGTTGCACCACTGACACTGGCAATTGTTACGGCTGACCAGAGGTTATGCTGCTCAGCATAGTCTAACAGCAAGAGTTATCCATGTTGTGAAATGCTAGGAATCAGTCATACTCCTTACAGAAAATTACCATTTCATTGTTACTTAGCTGCTGCATAGTAAAGAAGGGAAATACATGACCTGTGAGCTACTTTGCTAAGCGTAGTACGTTTTTTGGTTTATCAGCAATGATGAAGAATTTTCTTGAATAACAATAGCTGTAGATGCAATCCTGCTAACAGAAAGTTGATATGACAAAACTGTGGCAGAAGAAGAAGGTAGTAAAAGTGGGTGACAGTAGAGTGTTTATGCAAAATGATTACTCACTGTACACCAGGCAGAAGAGGAGTAAATTTATTCCAGTAATCAGGGAATGTCAAGAATCAGGCATGAGATTCAAACTGCTTGATCCAGCTATTTTCAGAATATTCTTTCCTGGAGGGTCAACATAATTTTTTGATGTAGAACTTGCTAAGGAAGAAATACAAAAGTTTATCCAACAAAAAGTGAATTCTGAAGCAGAAGGAAATTCTGCTTCTTGTTCTTCTTGTACTAAAGGCCCTGGAGAGACTGTGCCAATGAAACATTTTCCAGTGTTTCAAAGGAAAATGCTTGAGAGACAGAAGAAAACACAAGAGCTGACTGGAAGAACCAGGTGTACTGTGGAAATGCAACAGAGAGTGGATTCGGGAGATGGAGATCAACAGGATGAAAATCAGCAACTCAGAAATTGACAAATAAGTGTGGGATTACAAAGCATTAATTATTTGTGAAATATGACAGAGCAAGACATCCTGGAAATACTGGAATCCGAAGCATATGCCCTACTTCATGCCATTAATGTTTGAAAGAACATTTAGGAGACGAGAAGAAGAAGGAAGTAATTAACTGTATGTAAAACAAAAATGTTCTTAACAGTAGCTTTTTATAATGCATGACATAATTTGCAAGCTATAAAGTAAAGCTTTTTCAATTATTTTCGTGTGTAATAGGGATGCTAAAGTAAAAAGGTGCCCCTGTGTTTTCCTTCATTTTTCTTTCCTTCTCCTTGTTCAATTTTAAGAAATGTAGACACTGCAATGTAAAAAAAAAAAAAAGAAAAGACTGGTCATAAGAGCATGATTCAAGAAAATGTATGTGCTTTTTCTTACTCTTGCATAGGGGAATGAGTGGATTAATGCCTTTAGCTTGAAGTTTTCAGGCAATGCAAATAAATATAAAAGAACACTGGATATAATAAAAAGGTTGTCCTCTAGCAACTAAATGGGTGCTAGTAGAGGCAATTGTGCATTTGATTCTCATATCCCCATGCAGACAATCTGATAAGGGGTAATAAAAACAAAATACGTCTTTCTTTTAATGGCTTTTTTCAATGGCTAGGAAATAATGTTTTATGAAAGCATTCAAGTATTTTTCCAGTCTGGGAAAGAAATAAACATAAGAGAAAAACAGACAGCACTTAGTAGAAGCACAGACAGTACCATGTGTTTTAGCATGGATAACCTTTCTTATAGGTTAATCTAAGACTGTAAGTGTGGCTGTCAGTCTGGTATAATTGTTCCTATTAGGAAGGTTAAACTTCAGTATCTAAACATGTACATAGTTTTGTGTTTTAGTATTAAGTTAATAGGTTTTAGGGGTGTTCTGGAGGTGTAATATTTTTGTTTGAGGGTTTTCACCAAATCAAAAAGTTTTGTAAGGTATGACATAAGTTCAAATGGATATGACAAGAAACACCTGCATAAAAGATCAAACTGCCAAATATTAGTGTATGCATGTAACTCAAAAGCTGAAACTAGACATTTAAAAAAGCTGTTACAAACAACAGGTGGGAATAATAACTTCTTAACACAATGACAATACTTTCTATATTATCTTTAAATGTAAATGGTCTCACAGATATATACAAAAAGAAAGATTAGTGAACTATATTAAAGAAAATAGTGTGCAAATAGCTATGCGACAGGAAGCGCATTTGAAAAGAACTGAGCAAGTGAATTTGATAAAGAAAGGATTTCAGAATGGTTATTCAGTGGAATATCTGGGACAAAGGAAAAGGGGAATACTTATATTAATTGTAAGAGGAGCTCCAATAGTGATATAAGAGGATAAAAATATAATAATGGTAGATTTGAAATGCTAAGGGGCAACTGGAAAGGGAGAAGGATTATACTGGCATGTATTTATATTCCACCTAAAACTGCTATGATGGGGATTAAAAAAATTCTGGTAGAAGTAATCAGCTTTCAGCAGGGAATATTACTTATAGGTGGGACTAGGATCTGATTTGCAGCAGTGAGGATGTATCTGGGTGTCCTAGAAGGGAAAACATAAATTTGTCCTGGAATATGTGAATTCAGTATTAGGAGTTTGGAGTGAATTTATGTATTATCCCCCAAGATACAAAAACTGAGCTAGGCAAGACAGAACTTATATTTCACAGGAACATGTACATTTATTTGAAAGTTTAGATATGTATCCAATAATTATTTCAGATCACATGCCAATAGTAACTAAAATAAACATGCAGGGTAAATGAATAAAAATAAGACACTGACACTTTGCCTCCTATCTGTTAAAACAGAGGAATTTAAGGAATAGGTAGTGAAAATTATCTGGGTGTTATTAGAGAAGATAGAAATTTCTTCTGAAAATGTAGTTAGGGAGTGGGATAAAATTAAAGTGTAGTTTAAAAATAGGGTGGAAATACAAAGAGAGATGTGGTTAAGAATTATTTAGAGAGACTGACAAAGGTTAAAGCATTGCAGAATAAGGGGAATCCTACAGAACAAGAATAGGAGCAATTACAGAATGCTAAACAGAAAATAAGGCATTACCTCGATAATATGCATGAGTTTAAAAGATTGCTGTTAAGCAACTTTTTTTGGGATAATAACTCCAGAGCACAAAAACTTTTAGCACAACGACTCAGGCAATAGAAACTAAAAAAGGGTTGTCACCAAGTTTAGGGACCCTATTACAAGAAACAAAACAAGAGACCCTGTAGAGATACTAGAAATTATTTTGGAAATTTTATGAAAATCTGTATAGAACAGAGAAATTTGGAACTCAAGAAAGGGTACAAATGGAAATGTTTATGGAAGAATTAAACATGCCAAGGTTAGAAGCAGAAAATGTTTAATTACTAACAGTCAGGATAAGATGAGATGAGATAAAATGGAGATGTATAGCCAATCTGCAGGAAAAAAACAGACTGCATTCCTTTGGAAGTTTGTAAGCTATGAGGGAAAAACTGATAAAGATCTGGAAGGTTGTCTTTAACAGTATTTTACAAGGAGGAGAAGCACCAACATCCTGGAAGAAAGTGGTGGTGGCGGTAATACCTAAAGATAATAAAGACCCATCAGATCCAGCTTCATATAGGCCCATTTCAATTTTAAACCATGATTATAAAGTGTTTGCATCTATACTGGCTAAAAGAATGGCAAAGGTGATGCCAAAAATTAATAGATATAGATAAGTGTGGTTTTGTGAAAGAGAGGCAAATATCTGACAACAGTGACAACATTAACAGAACGATGATGATCCAGAAGGAAGCAGAATGCAAGAATATAACTGTTGCTAGTGTGTCTTGATGCAGAGAAAGCATTTGACAGAGAAAGCTGGGATTTAATGAGCAAGGCAATGGAAAGTTGATTTGGAGGATATATGAGGCATTGAAGGCAAACATTAAAGTGGGTGAGTTCTTCTCTGATAATTTCTGTTTGAGCAGAGATTCCAGGCAGGGGTGTCTTCTCTCCCCTTTGTTACTTGCATTACATTTAGAACCATTGGCAAAGAAAATAAGGGACTCAGAAATTCAAGGAAATAATTGGTATGGTAGTCAAGAAAAGCTGGCATCATTTGCAGATGATATTATTTTATACCTGATAAAACCAGAAAATGACATTTCAGTGTTGTGCAACATTTTGAGACAGTTTCAAGTATTTTTGGGATACAAAATTAATGAAGCTAAAACAAAGAACATTGTTGTAAACTAGGTACACACACATACATTGGTTTAGCAATATCTATACTTATGGGGATATGATAAAATGAATTAGGAGTATGGATTAAAAGGATTCTGTTGTGGCAACTAACTATATGTCAGAAGAAAGTAAACAAAACATAATACAAAAACTGAGAAATTGGAAGCTCTTTTATGGATATGGATAGCAAAATACAAGCAGTTAAAATGTTTTTACTCCTTTTAGTTTTATACACAGGTCAGGGTTTATTTTTATCGACCAGAGGAGAAGTTGTAGACAGCAATTAATTTAGAGCTGAAGGATTTTTTTTTATCTGGGAGGGAAAAATAGCAAGAATCAAGTGGGATAAGCTGATTCTTCCAATAGAACAAGGTGGTTTTGGATTACCTAATTTGAAGGGGTATTTCAGAGCTACACAGTTAAAGCTCCTGTACATTGCAGAAGTAGAAAACTATAACTCAAAGTGGAAAGTGATGATGATGAAAGGAGGGGGGACTCAAGAAACAAGGAGAGATTGGAGTTTGGATGCTGATCCTCCAGGTGAATAACAATAACCATACAGAATATTATATTCATAAAGTAGCAGAAAGTATTCTAAGAACTAAGCCAACATGGGAATGGAGAAAAAATATTCTGCTGATAGAGATGACTCCAACTAGGGATACAGACACTAGGCAAAGAGAGGGATGGAATTTATTGGAGAAAACTGGCAAATGAACCAAGGTATTGAGAGCAACTAGAGAGGGAAAGGTAATAGAATAGGAAGATGCCAAGAATTGATACCAGAGTACAGGCAAAGAGAAAGAAATTGGAGGATCCTAAGTGAAAGAGCATCACTGGTAGAGTTTTTAGTAGAATCTACAACAGAAGATGCTGTTAAAAAAGGGATAATTAGTAGAGCATATAAAATATTTCATGATAACTATAAGAATCAATCAGAGGAGGTGAGCCAGGGTTGGGAAAAGAGACGGGATAAGCAATTCACAAGAAAGCAGTGGGGGATATACGTTCATATTTCAAATTGGCAACAAAGTCTAGCAGATTAGGATATTTTTTGGAAGTCTTTACATAGGAATTTTTATACCCCAGGTAGACTCCAAAGAATTTTTCCTCAGGTAGATAGCAAATGTTGGAGGTGTGATGGTGAAGAAAAGACATAATTGGGAACATATTGTTGGTGTGCAAGAAGCTGGAAGACTTTAAAAGTTCCCTGCAGACTACTCTATCAGAAATACTGGGTGAGCAACTTGGTATAACTAGGAAATTATTTTTTGAGCTATAATACAGAACTGGAATTGACTAGACATAGTAAGGCCTTGCTGTCTCTAATTATGGTGGCTGCCAAAAAAGTAAATACTGGAAAATGGAAATCAAAGACTAAACTTACTGTATTATAGGTAGTCAATATAGTAACAAAGATAAAAACAACAGGAAATAGGTAGGAGTAAACTGCATAGAAAGAAAATGGAAATTGCAGGAAAACTACATGCAGAATAACATTCTGGAGGAGGAATGAGGTCTAAAAGAAGGCAGAGTTTGAAAGAGCTAAACAATGTTTAACTGACAATGGCTGAATATATAATAATCAGGGCTTTTTTTGTGACTGTCCGTGGCAGTAAGATGTACTGGCACCTCTGCCATGGTAGTGGTGTCTTCTCCTTTAAGGAGAACCATGCATGCATCCCACACCAATGCAGATGTAATAACATGCAGAATTTAAACTGGCTGCTCTGAGAAGGTGAGTGTGTATGTGTGCATGTGTGCATGTGTATGTGTGTGTGTGTGTGGGAGGGGGTGTATGTTTGTGTGTACCTGTAATTTAAACTAGTGTCTCCGTTTGTTTCCATACAAAAGAGAAATTGTGTACATGCATGCATATATATGCCAAGGTAAACCAGCTGCTAAGTTTGTATGTGAGATAGTGTGTGTGCGTGTGTGTGTGTGTGTGTGTGTGTGTGTGTGTGTGTGTGTGTGTGTGTGTGTGTGTGTGTGTGTGTGTGTGTGTGTGTGTGTGTGTGTGTGTGTGTGTGTGTGTGTGTTGCTGTATGAGAGCAAAGGTGTGTTTGTGCTGCTGGGTGAGAGAATAGGTGTGTGTATGTATATATAATTTAAACTAGTAGTAACCTTTAGGCTATATCGGATGATTATCAATGCCTATCCAATTTGGAAGGAAGAAAGATATAAATACATTAGCGAGTGGAGAATGCTCCCAGTAAAACCAGTCCTGTATCTATTGAAAGAATTATGTTGCAATGGCTTGTAAAGGTATGTACAGAGGACTGTGTTGCTGCTTCTAGAATGCTTCTACTGTCCACCCCTTTCCAATATGACAAAAAAAAGAAGACGGCAAATCCTTCATACAGTATGCGTTGATACTCCCTGGAAATGGTTGACTATGATAGGTATAACAAAAGGCAATAGTTGAGGACAACCATCTGGAAATAGTCTGTTTTGATATTAGTGTAATTTTTAAGTCCCAACATCAAAAATAGCTGACCAGCTTTTCTAGAGTTCTTGGTTCTGTCAAGATAGTACCTGAGCTGCCTATGCACATCTAGAATATGTAGAATCATTCCTCCCTAGTTCTGAAGGTCAGGATAAAACACTGGGAGATTGGTGCCTTGATTTAAAGTAAATTCTGAAACAGCCTTTGGTGTGAAGGACCGGTTTGTTCTTAATGACAATCTATCCCTATGGAAGACCAGACCCACCATGAGAGCTAATAACTCAGACACTCTTCCTGCAGCTGTCACAGCAATAAGAAGAAAAGTTTTCCAAGTAGTGAACCTTAAATATGCTTGATGTACAGGTTCAAATGGAAATGTGGTTAACTTTTCCAGCACAAAGTTAAGACCCCAAGAAGGAACAACCTGTTTGTACAGTGATCTCATGTATCGCACTCCTTTCAGGAACTACTAAAAACATGAATGAAAGTGGAAGATCCATGGGCAAACACATTAAAATGGCTGTAAGATATACCTTGATACAGAAGTAACAAAGGACAGAGGTTACTAACTCACACAAATATTTGAGGACCAGTGATGCATAATCTCTGATAGGGCGCTGTATTTTGGCAAGGCACCAATTAGAAAACCTCTTCCACTTGCCAGTGTAACATTTTCTAGTAGTAGGTTTTCTTGCCTTCTTTATGACCTGCTCCTCTGAAAAGATGTCTTTAGGATCTGTTGCACATCCTCTGAAATTTTTGTATTAGGGTTGAATCATCCATGTAGCTAAGATGTTTTAGATTGGGGTATATCAAACTCCTTATGTCTTGCGATAGGAGGTCCAATTTGTGAGGAAGGCTGTGGCAATTGCCCTTGGACAGTTCCATAAGAAGGGAGAACCAGTGCTGCCTGGGTCAAAAAGGGGTCACAGTATTTAATTTTTGGACAGTTCAATGGGATATCAGTGGAGAGGGAAAAAAGTCTAAAGGAACACTTCCATCCAAGAGAAAGAAAAAACACCTTTTTTCCAGGCAGTGCAAAGTCTGTTGAGTTTTCTGTTTTGAAAAGAGACAAACAGATCTACTTTCAGTTGTTTCCCGCAACTGGATTAATTTCTGAAAGAAGTCCCAAATTCAATTTCCATTCATGAAGATCTGTCCTTGTCCTGCTCTGGTTGTCTACCATTCCCCGGGATTCAATAAATCCATGCAGGAATAGTGCTATTCCTGCATGGAGTGAACCATGTCCATATCCGTGCAGCCCTAACACCAGTGTACCTTGCATATTCATGAAGGCACGTTACTGATAAGGGCTGTACGGACTCAAACAGTGAATGAGTGCAGGAGGTGTGTTCACTGCTTGCTCAGTTAACATGCCCACTGCAATCAGAAAGTGCCATACAGCACCTTCTAAAAGTAATGTGGCATAATATTAGAGAATTTCTCTAATATTATACCTGTATTTCAGTGTCTGCAGACACTGAAATGAAATAAATGAGTATTTCAGTGTCCATGGACACTAAAATACATAGGGGAGTAGGAAAGCAATGCGGGTGGGTGACAGGTTCTGTGACATACACCCTGCATTGTAAAAGTGCCGTACAATATCTCACAACCTGTTAAAGCAGGAAATGTGGACAAAGGCACAAATAATGGGGGGGGGCCCTAAAAAATAGGGACACTTCTTAAATATTGCTCTTACAAACTTAGAAAGTTGATAGAAAACAGGTTATGCATTAGCATGAATTTCCAAAGGATTGCAGTCTGAAAGTCAAATATATGCCATTATTTCCTGACTACAGTCCTCAGAGACTTGTCAGAAAACCATAATACTCACTATATAATATAATATAATAATATAATAATAATATAATATTTTTTCCATACTAAAGGACGTTTAAGCATAGCTGAGCGGGTGTATGCATTATGGCCCTCCACTTAGCATTGCTTAAACATCCCATAGGAGATAAATAAAAATATACAGCTGAAATTCACAAATTAAAGTAGTATAGTGGTTAGAGTCTCAGCTTTACATGCAGGCATTAGTGGTTTGAGTACCAAGACAGGCAAGTTATTTTTATGTGGGAAAGCGGTGTTAAAATTACTTTTTCAACTTAAATTGTGTAATAACTGGTTTGTGTCAACAAGGGTAGTGTAACTGGTGTAAAATGGAAGTGTGAGTGCATATAACATGTGAAACCACCCATGTATACACAAGCGTCCCATACAGTATAGTCACACTCCTTGCTAGTATAATGAAACCACATAGACAGATGTCATGTAAAGTAAATTATATACACTGACTAAATGAAGTCATTATTCTGATATTTTCTAAAAATGAAAAGTGAGCAGTGGTTAGCAATGCAAAGCTATGCTTACCAGGTTTAAGCATTACTTACACATGAATGCTAAGCAGCAGGTAGGTCAGCTAAGCAAATTAATGCACTGTTAAGCAGTGCTCAGCAATTACCCCTTTAAGCACTGTTCAATGCAGCTTAGTGGATTTGTGCACTGCTTAGCGGAGCTTAACATGCTCAAAATGGTCCAATGACAGCAAAGGGTGGGAAAATCACTTTATTTAAATGGCACAGGTGGGAATACAGACAGAATCTGTTATAGTTCATCTGTGCAGGTACTATGGCTGGTGTAGGTGAAGGAGTGCACTTTCGGGTGCAGCGCTGGGAGCATTCAGGAGTCCAGGGTCATGACTGGACTCCTTGTAGAAAACCATGATGAGAGACTGCTGCAAGTCCAGTACCAGGGCTCACAATACAAAGCAGAGTCCTGGGGCTGTCTCACAAGTGATCTCACCAGTGCTACTGGCATCCCCTGGACTGGTGAGCACAGACAGCACCACTATGCTGACCTAAAGAGGAGGAAGGGGGTGCTCTTGGCCAAGTGGAACCAAGATGCATGGGCACAGAATCCTCCAGTAGTGAGTAAGTATCACTATCAAGTAGTTTGTAGCAAATGCTAGCCTGAGAATGTGATAGACAGGTATGCATAATGTTTGTTTTTCTCCCCTACAGCTCCAGCAGAGAGGGCTAATAACATAGAAGCCCATACCGACAGACTGCTGAGGCTGCACCGGCAGGCTGGTGAGTACAAATCTATTTTGCAGTATATTGTCCAAATAGCTAAGAAGGAGTACATTGCTTACCGCTAGTTTGACAGACTAATATTGATGTGCAATAAAGATCCTCCACTAAGATCTGAATCCTGAATAGTAATGTGTAAAGTTGCAAAGTGTGTTCCATCCAGTATTGCCTTGTGTTAACCTTTGCTTTCCAGATTGTAGTAATCCAAAGGATTAATGCACAGTCCAATAACTATCTGTCATGCATGCATCACAGGATTACAAGTTCAGACTGTCTAACCAAGAGACTATTATGCAGAAACAAGTAAAGCAAGAAACAGCATTTCCCAGTAGCTCAATGTGATGAGAAGTAGCTTAGTTGTTAGTTTTGCACACCTAGACATGGTTCGAATCCAGGGAGTGGTACTAAGATGTGTGCATATCTACACACAAGGAATCAGGAATAAACGCAAAAACAGTCAGGTAGAGTTAACAGATATTTTCTCCAAAGGTTTTACAGGTAAGGAAATGTTGTTGTTAGTAACTGTATGAAGGATATACTAATAAACTGTGGAACTGTTCAACCATCCCACCAAATGCCTGCAAATGACAGCAGGATAGGTACATATAACATGCACTCTTCCCGATACATGTCTCTCAAGTGTAATGCTGTCACGACTAGTGGTCACTGCTGCCAATAATCTTGGACACAGGAAACCAGTTGAGATATGACAGTAGCAAACTCACATAACAGTAGTTCAGGGTAACCCTCCTGTGCCAGATATGTAACCCTGACATGTACGAGTCCCCTCTAGTCATGTGCCCAGAGGTGTCACAGTTTCCCCCATACCATACCAGGCTGACAGTTTAATAGGTATGTTTGTGCTACATTAGCTATAGGCAGATGTAAAGTGAGGGCAGACCCACAGAGTGCTGAGCTGTACTGTTGTGGAAAATAGAAGCACAAACAGTTGTTAATGCACTTTTTGTCTCTCCACCTACCCCTCATCTGGATCAATGCCATAATTCATATACTACGGATATGTTTTTCTCCAAACCTAATGTTGGGACTTGTGTTCTATTATTGTTCATATATTTGATTGGTTGCATGTTAACATAACTTGTTCAAATACCATTGTTGGTGGCCTGTTGCCATCAATGTTACTGACATGCTGTTATGATGCATACTGTTGTTCCATTTATGCATGTGTTTGTTTTGCTATGCAACTGTTTCAAATCTGTTTTATGGGGTTAATTGGAACACCCATGCATACTGTTATAACTAACCTTGAAATGTGTCATTCATGACTAACCAACATATTTTTTTAAAACCTCAACATCATAGCACGTTTGGGAAGGCACATCCTGGTGGATCCACCTGTCCCGCCTCATCTGGCTGTGGCATTGGGCCCCAGCACATCTGGGACACAACTTGGAACTTCTTCGTCTGCTGGTGCTGTACAACCTTTGGGTGGAACTGCCTCAGGAGATGGGGCCCGTTTTCCCCCAGGAGTGGGTGTGGACAGGAACCTGTCACCCACAGTAATATCTGGGATGGTACACAGCACCATCCAAGCAGAGTTGGGTGGGCAGCTGCACGAGACTGAGGGCCACCTGGCGCACCCTGAGGTGCAGGCCACCCCTCCTGTCCAACCCCCGCAACAGCCAACTTTGGGGCCATGAAGGAGCAGTGGTGTCCACCCATCGGTGGGGACCTCAGTCCCACTGTATCCATTTGGGGGGTCATGGGCTTCGGATTCCCAACCACCCTCCTCGTCAAAGGTGTTTAACCCCCCTCATATGTCATATACCACCCCTGTCTGCTGTCTTGTCTTTCTTATCTGCCTGCAAATGCAACCTATACCACCCAACCTACCTCCCCAAACATACCTACAGCCCTTCCCCAACATCCCACTCTCACCTTAAAAAAGGGGGCATCTGTCCTGCAAAAAAATGCCCCATACATAGCTCTACATTTTGCCCCCATGTACAGTGAAACTAATCAATCAACCCACAAAATATTTGGCAAATTTCTGATGCCAACACCCTTTCCTGTGGGGTGTGAGGCTGTAAATTCCAAATTCTACACATTTAAATCACAGCTGTTGCTACTGAAGAAATGTAGAGCTGTGGTCCATTCCTACACCTGTCCTGCACATCCCTAGCTGCTTTTCATAATGTCTTACCCTCTGCTTGCCCCCATTTCACCACTTTCTTATCACCCTTTTTTCTTTTCTTTAAAGAAAATTAGCGTGGGGGTAAGCGGGAGTAAGCGGTGCTAAGTGAAGCTAACAGGGCTTAACCATCTGTTAGCATCACTTAGCACTGCGCAAACCCACTTACAGCTGCTTAAAAGTGCCTTAATCACTTTGTCTCCATCAGCCCTTGTTCTGCCCGGCAAGAAAATAATCAGTGCTGCCAAGTCTCAGACCCAGGATGCTGTGCACTACAATCACAGCAATGTACTTCTACATTACCTGAGCTGTGGGAATATGTAATGCTTTGCTAACATATCATTCATTCTGGTCATTTAACATTAATGAAAAAAGTAATTACTTCCAAATCTGGAACCCAGGACCCTGTGCACAACAATCACAGCAAGATACCTCTACTCCATCTGAGCTGTAGAAATGTATAATGTTTTTATAAACATATCATGCACAACAGTCATTCAACATAAGGGGGAATTATATATCCATAGTACTGTTTATATATATATATATATATATATATATATATATATATATATATATATATATATATATATATACATACATATATATATATATATATATATATATATATATATATATATATATATACATACATATATATATATATATATATATATATATATATACCAATATATCTCTCTCATTATCTCTCTCTCTCTCTCTCTCGTGTACACACACACACACACACACACACACACACACACACACACACACACACACACACACACACACACACACACATATATATAGACATCTGTGAATTATGGTTGTCATAATCATAGAAGTCTGCTAGAGTGGCATGATGTGCTTTAACATACAATGCCAGATATATTCCAGGTCTGAAACACAAATGAATGTCATTATTTACTGATGTCAATGCTCACATATTCCCAGTGATTTCACAGAAACCCACAACTGTTGTGGCCAACAGACAAAACATATGAGCCATGCATCAGGACAGTGTCTAGACATCTGGACAGTGGAGAGGTATGACCACAGTCAGGTAACAGAATGAAAAAACCCATGACAACTGCCAGCCGTGTCACCCAGCACCTTCTGAACCACAGTAAGACCAACAAAACACTAACCAAAACCAGATCTGGGCAATTACCCATGTATATCCAAATATATCATACACTACAGGGATGGAACTGTAGGGAAAAGCAGACAGTGGTTCATGAATGTCCACCCACAACCATTTGCACCACAGTCAGAGCAACATAGCAGTACCCCAAATGAACTCTAGAGTAGAACGACTGTTTGAACAAACATATCCTAATTCCCAGTCAGACACTACACTGACATATACTGGCCCAACTCACAGTGTACTAGGAATCCTGAGGTGTTACAGGAACTTTCTCAATCTGCCCCTACAAATATACACACCTGATAGACCACCAGCAGATGTAGCAGCATGCACAGTCAGATAGAAAAAGGATCTGTGACAGTCACATCTGCTACTCTCCCTACCCAGCCAAACAAACATCTACACACAGCACTGCTACACAACCTTGGTGGTCGCTTCACAATGGCAGAACATACATAACCCTCATATGTACAGATTTCCACAGAATGTCCAGGGTGTGAGACCATATTCATGGCCACTGCTGCATAACACTTCTAGGAGTCTGCTAAGTCAATGGGATGATACCTTGAGTGCAGTCACTAAATAATGATATCACATACCTCTGACCCTCTTACTGCAAGACATCTGGACAAAGCATGAAATACTTGGGGGACAGGGGGACAGAAAGAGGGACATATCTCACATAATGGTGTTACAAACTGAAACAATTGCCAGTGTCACAGGCTTTGTTGTAATATAACATCCCTGAAGGATATGATGTCTGAAACACCAATGGATGTCAACAGTTACTGACTACAATCCTCACATTATCCTACTGCTTCCACAAAAACAGATGTAGTCTGAGGAACAGACAAAACATAACAGGCAAACCCCTGGGCAGTCTGTGGACATCAGGACAGTTGAGAGGTATGTCAGATACATATCACTGTCAGACATCAAGGCACACAGAAAATGCATTTCCAGACAAACCCTGTTAAACTAGAAACCCTCTGTGTGTATAACAACACTACTGACTTACAATCTGTACCCATTTCTGGAGATTTGTTCCCCATTTTGCTGGGCTGTCTCCACATGTCCTCTCATGAGAGGTATTCCCACCTACTGTCTGTGAAGCTGTAACCCCCACACGTCCATAATGTCCTCCACACAGGCAAGGAAAAGGGGCAAGGCACACCTGAAGGCAGTAATTATAGCACTGTGTTGCTATAGCATTGGCAAATGGGAAGACAACACAGCTGCTCTGGATGCAAGTAACAAGTGGGACACACCGATAGGTGCACAGGCCATCACCTGCTCATGAGCAGTACCTACAAAAGGCAAGCTGCTGCCTATGCAACACAGGTCTCAACCCATCTACGCAAAGACAGACTGTGACTACACAAACCTAAGCATTTGCATTGCTGTGAGGGAAATCCTGAGCAATATAACAGGTATGTCAATCATGTAAGCTTGTAATGGAATACAGAAGGGGGATGCAATGATATCAAATGTGACATTAAACACTAGGCCACAACAAGACTTGCTGGACTCACATGCTGCTGTCCAGCACCTATGGCCATTTCTGATTGCCCTGCCTGCATTGACATGGAGCACATTAATGGCCCCCGAGTCACCCCAGCAAAAGTCAGCTCATGTATAACTACTAATGGAGTCTCTGTTGTTCAATACTGAGTGTATCTCTGGTAGGCCAGCTGCCTGGAATGCTGTAATTATTCATACATCACCTGTGAATGCTACTCTGATACATATGCTTGTCTTACAAATGTAAGAGACGTACATAGGGTATGTGCAACTACACGACAGGTGCACATTTGTGTGTTGAACTGTATATGATATACTGAGCCCATACCTGACAACTGTCCAGAGTTTTGCAGACTGACCACATGTCTGCCTCATATTTGTAGTCAATGCCTCAGACAGTTGTATATTGTCTGGCACATCACTGGCAATCCATTAAAGACTGAAATCCTAACAAATTAGCATACATTTCATTGTCAGATGTCATATCCTGCAGAGTACACCTGTGAATGTGACACTATCTTTGCTGTTAGATTCATAAAGTGACACTATTTATTGGCCTTTGCTCACCACTGATGTGTGTCTTTGTGCAGATGTCTTGCTCTAACAGGAGCTAGGTGTCTTACCATGACACCCATGTCAATGCAAGCACACCTTGTCCTGCAGGATGCTGACATTTGTGCAGTCACTGACACCTGCTTTCTAGCTGTGGAGAGCACACCAACCTTGCCAGGTCACTCATCCCATCATACTTTTAGACCCCAAATGGAGGCCTGCAAAGCCACAGGTGGTGGAGTGTTGAACAGTAGCATACACATCTCCAGGCTGGCCAAACAGTATGACACACGGGTGACATCCCGAGTGAAGTTAACAGTTGATAAAACACCTACTCAAATCATAGCTAGCTACAGGCCTCCAACTATGACTATAGACATCCACCACACCTATTGGGACCTGCTGGAATCTGTCAGGATTCAATTGTCTACCCTGCTCCTGGGTGACTTCAAATTCCCAACCATAGTGTGCCTGACCTATGCCACCTGAACATGAATGCGCATAGATTCCTCAGTTTTGTCAATGGCAATGCAGTGGATCAGCCTGTCAACACTCCTATGGCAGGTGGGAATCTCATGTACTTGGTCCTCACCAACATGAGTAGCCACTGTAGCACTCCTACAGTGCCACCCCCCTTGGTAATATCTGACCACATAGCCATCACTGTTCAGGTCACCATCTCCTCTATCCCCTGCAGGTAGAAGTAGCTGTACAGACAACGTCCCATTTGTTGGAACTAGCAGCAGTGTCCAGGCCCACACCACAATACTTTGTGGGCACCCACATAGCTGTGTGGACTCAGCACCACCTGACAGGACAGCATTATCTCCCTCAAGGTAGGGTAAAAATGCCTGTGGTGGACAGCAGCAATACACAAATACCATAATAAGTGGAAACAATTGCTGGATGGGCCAAGAAGTAACAGGTGCCTTATTGGAAGCAATGTCACCTTGGTCTGTACAAGCAAATAATGGCACAGGTGATGTACCCTAAGGCTGTCTGTAAGTGCAAACTGGACACATCCACCAAGGCAAATCACTAGGCCTTCCACATATGTGTCTGCAATTCCAGAGGCAACACACAAGTCTGCTCTGTAGTGGTGGTCAGTAACACCACATGTACATATGGCATAGATATAGGCAACCTGCTGCAGATAGGTGAAGTGTAAACACCACCTCCTTGTCCGCCCAGTGGTACACATGTGCATGTACAGCACCTGCTCCCTCCCCTCATCATTAGGAAGCAGGTCCATAATGCCCTCTCAAAGGCAACACACAGAGGTCTCCATAGGCATGATACCATTCCTGGCTGCATCCCACATGAACACAGGCATGGGTTCTCAGATCCATTCCACACTGTAATCAACCACGTCCTGGGCACCAGTGTCATCCCATCTGCACAGCCACTGTTATCCATATGCACAAAAGTGGAGCAATCCACCAACCCAGCCAATATTATACACATCAGCCTAAATAGCCTGCTCTGCAAGGCCATGGGAAGCAATATCAAGGATATTATGAACAGGGACATCAGCAACATCAAAATGCCTGGGCCCACACATCATGGTATTGTGAAAGGGAGATCAGGCTTGTTAAACCTGAATGACCTCGCTGCAGTGGTCAACAAACACAGGGATGAGGTAAAGCTGATGAACAATGCCTACCGTCACCTAGCCCAATCCTCTCACACTAATCCCCAGGTGGACAGGATACGTGCACCTACACAGCTAGGCACCAACCTGTAGGTTACCATATTGGTAATTAACTAGCCCAATGATAGTACCCACTCAGTCAAAGTAGTAGAACCCACCTCTAATAGTAGATTCATCCACAACAGTGTACTCCAAGGATTGGTCTGGGGGCCTCTACTGTTTGAGATATATGTATTTGAGGTACAGGACAATAGCAGTGGTTTGTGGCTGACCAGGACACTGTCTTACATTCCCCTACTGATGTGGCTATCCCCCAAGAGGCACTCACCCAATTACTGACTGGTGCAAGAAGCATTACCACAAATGGAATGCCAGGAGAGGCAATCACTCCCCCTGCTGTAGCAGATGTCATCCACATTACGTATGACAGTAATAATGTACTGAGCATGCAATCAGGTGTGAGATGACTTGTACACTGAGGTTGGCAGCAACCTGACAGTTTCCCACCATGTGGGCACCATTGTACAGAAGGCAATCTACATAGCCCACCTCACAAATATGGGTATGTCATACGTAGGCCATACGTAGTTGTAAAGTGAAGGCAGACCACTAAATTATTGAGCAGTACTGTTGCAAAAATAGAGGCCTATGCAGTTGTTAATGGACTTTTCTTCTTTTCCCCCACCCCTCATCTGCATCATTAATTATTATTCATATACTACGGGTATATTTTTACCAAACCTAAGGTTGGGACATGTGTTACATTATTGTTCATATAATTAATTGTTTGCATGTTAACATACCTTGTTCAAGTAACATTGTTGGCAGCCTGTTGCCATCATTGTTACTGGCATGCTGTTACAATGCTTACTGTTGTTTCAGTTGTGCATGTGTTCTGTTTGCCATGCAACTGTTTCACATCTGTTGTTTTGGGTTAATTGAACCCCATACATGCCTTTGCAACTAATATTGAAATGTTTTGTTCATGACTAGCCAATATAGCTCAGAAATCCTCAACACCATAGCACATTTGGGAAGGCCAATCCCAGTGGATCCACCTGTCCTGCCCCATCTGGCCATGGCACGGGCCCCAGCATGTCTGGGACCCACCCTGGAACTTCATCTCCTGCAGGCCCTGAACCACATGGGCGGAGGCAAGGAGATGAGCCTGTCATCCACTGTCACTTCTGGGGTATGGTGTGCAGTGTCATCTGCTCTCAGTTGGGTGACCAGCAGCACCAGATGGAGGGTTGACTGGTGCATCTTGAGGAGCAGGCTGCCCCTAATGTCCAGCCCCCAGCACAGCCACCATTAGGGCTGTGAAGGTGCAGTCATGATTGCCTGCATGTGAGGATATCAGTCCCACCATATCCATATGGGGGCTCATGGGCCTCTGATTCCCAAACAGCCTCCCCGTTCAAGGTGTTTGCCCCCAGATGTGTCATACACCACCCCTGTCTGCTGTCCTATCTGTCTTGTCTGTCTTCCTACCCAACCTACCCCCCCAGATGTGCCTTCAATCCTTCCCCAACATCCCATTCTCACTTTAACAAAGAAAAAAGGGCATTTGTCCCCAAATAATGATTGCCCCATACATAGCTGTCCATTTTGGACAGGTGCCCATTGGACACATGTAATCCAGTCCAATTGGCTTGACAACACATTTCTGTTGTCCTCACCCCTCACTCTGGGGTTTGAGTGTCCAAATTCACCTCCAAATTCTGTACAAATGCACAGCTGTTGCTGTATAAGAAATGGGCAGTTATGGACCTTCCCTACACCAGTCCTGCACATCCCTAGCTACCTTTCATATTGTTTTCCCCTCTGTGTGCCCCTTTCTCACCACTTTCCTATAACCCCTTTTTCTTTTATTTTAAAGGAATTAGCGTGGGTGTAAGTGGGAGTAAGTGGGAGTAAGCGAGTTTGAGCGATGCTAAGTGAAGCCAAAATGGATTAAGCATCTGTAGTGTTAACCGTATGCTGGCATCGCTTAGCGTCACACAAACCTGTGCAAACCTGCTTAACGCTGCTTAAAACGGGTATATATCATTACATCAAATGAACAAAATCCCGAATCACATTACATCGAACATGGAACATCGAATGCAAAAAACCCCAAAAGCTCAGAATTCCAAAACCGGAAACCCCAGACATACATGGATGGCCTTCACAAAGCTACACATCCTGAGGTCAGTGAGAAATGTGCAATAATATGAATAATGCCCCTATGGATAACTGAGACTTCCACAGCTATAGTGCAATCTTGGAGTTGGTATATATAAGTAGGGGGGTGTGGGAGGCACAGCCCCCCATGTTGGGGGGTGTGGGGGGCAAAGCCCCCAACATAAGGAATAGTTTGTAGTGTTTGTGTGTTTTGTGTTGTGTACTGGAAGAATGGTTGTGTGCTCCTTTACTGGATGGTGTTGGAATGACTAAAGAGGTGTGGTTTTGTTTGCTATGGTGAAGTGTCAGTTTGCGAGGGTGAGTAGATGGCCAAGTGTTGCTGTTCGTAAACTCTGTTTTCCGAATTATGGCTTTTGGTGTTTTTTGCATCCAACGTTCCGTGTTTGATGTAATGCGATTCGGGATTTTGTTCATTCGATGTTCCAATATAAGCCCACTTAAAACTGCTTTAATCACTCCATCTCCATCAGCCACTTTTCTGCCTAGCAACAAAATAATCATCACTGACAAGCCTCAAACCCAGGATCCTATACCTTATCGTCAAAGCAATGTACCACTACATCATTTGAGCTGAAGGAATTTCTTATGCTTTTTTGAACATATCACTCAGTAGAGTCATTTAACAGTAGGAAAAAAGCTCTGTGGAATTACTCAGGTTTTGTATATATACATATACAGATATATATGTATGGAGATACATATATATGAAAAATATATTAAAGATATATATATATATACATGTACATAATATGGGCGGCCGCGGTGGTGCAGCGGTTAGCATTGCCACCTCACAGCAAGAGGTTCTCTGGTTAGATTCTCAGCTGGGGTGCCTTCTGTGCGGAGTCTGCATGTCTTCCCTGTGGTCGCGTGGGTTTCCTCCGGGTGCTCCAGTTTCCTCCCACATCCTAAAGACATGCAGTAGGTAGATTGGACACTCTAAATTGGCCCTACGTGTGAGTGTGTGCATGTGTGTGTGTGCCTTCTGTGGAAGGTTGGGCACCAGGCTGGCAACTCAACACCATAAAACTCCACTGCCAATCATGAGTGGACAGATGATCTGCTGTGGTGACCCCTAACTGGGAAAAAGCTGAAAGAAGAAGAAAGAAGAAGAAGAAGATGCATATACATAACATATAGTGCAGTCATATCTCAGAACCATACCTCACAACCTCTTAGTGCAAGACATCTGGGAAAATGCTGTCAAAATGGGGTACAATGGGCCAAACATAGGGACGTACTTTAAATACTGCCATTAGAAACATAGATAGTTGCAAGAGTAACAGGGTTTGTTTCAGCATACATTTTCTGAAGGATATGAGGTCTGACACTGAAATGTATTTCATCATTTACTGACAGGAATTCTCAGATCATCACAGTGATTTACCAGAGAAATACAAATGATTTGTGGAACACACCAAAAATATGAGCAATAAACCTGGACATTTTGAAACAATACAGCCAGTTGAGAGGTATGCTCAGAACCCCTTAGTGCAACAAATTTGGACCAAGCCTGACAAAGTGGGGGGAGCAAGCCATGAACATAGGGACATATCTGAAATACTTGAGTAGATAAACTGAGACATTTTCTGCAGTAACACTGTCTGTTCTAATATATATTGACTGAAATAGCACAAGTCCAAGACTCAATTGCTTCTCATTAGTTACTGACTTAAATTCTCACATCATCCCACTGATTTGTCACAAATACACAACACTTATGGGGACCAGACCAAAGCTATGAGCCAGACAACCAGACATCCTACGAATATCTGGACATAACATGACATTAGGGAAACCACACTGAGCAGCTAAGGATGACACCAAGCACCATCCACACTACAGTCAGACACAACACTACCCCAAATCAGCTATGGGGAATGACACATGCATTTGCAAATATATCAGGCACTACAGGAATGTAACAGTGGTGAAAAACAGACACTGGTGTGAAAGTGCATACCCATAACGAATTTCACCACAGTCACAGTGACATACCAGTAAGCCAAATATATATAATATAGTATAAAGAGTGTGTGTGAACAAAAATATCATGTTTGCCATTCACACACTACCTCTACATATACTGGCCCAATTCACAGTATAGTAGGAATCCTGAGGTGGGGCAGGGCATGTCTCAGTCTGTCCCTACAAACATATACAGCCGAGAGACCACCATAAACTGGAGCAGCATGCATAGTCAGATAGAAAAGGAGCCATGACATTTACATCTACCCTCCACCCTACATAGCCCGACTAACATCTGCACACTACACTGATATACAATCCTGACAGTCTGTTAATAATCACCAGACATACATAGACCTCTCAACTGTACAGATTCCCACAGAATATTCAGGCTTCATCCTCATATATATGGCCTCTACCTCATAACATGTCTGGTATTCTGCTACATAACAGGGATGATATCAGGAATGAAGAAACTAAATAATGATATGCTATACCTATCGACCTCTTACTGCAAAGCTAAAGCTGGACAAAGCCTGACATAACTGGGGGACAGATGCCCAAAAATGGGCATATTTGAAATATTGCTGCTAGAAACCGAGAAAGTTGCTAGTGTTACAGGCTTTATTGTAACATATCTTTTCTGAGGGATATGAAGTCAGGAACACAAATGGATGTTAACATTTACTGACTGTAATCCCCAGCATATTATACTGCTTTGCCAAGGACAAGAACTGTCTGAGGAACAGATCAAACATAGGAGTTAAACCTCTGGCCATTCTGTGGATAGCCCTACAGTTGAGAGTTATGTCAACCACATAACACTGTCAGACTTAATATCACACAGAATATCCATGTTTACACAAACCCTATTAATCTAGCATTAACCCAACTGTATAACAGCAATACTTACATTCTGTCCCTAGGTCTGGAACCTTCACCCCCATTTTGTTGGGCTGTCCCCACATTTTTTGTTGTAAGAGGTATTTCCAACTACCCTCTGTGATGCTGTTGTTCACACACCTCCATGATGTCCTCCGCACAGGCAGAGAAAAGGGCCAATGCCCACATGAAGTACTCAATTACAGGAGTGTGTTGCCATGCCATTGGCTATAGGAATAACAACACAGCTGTTCTGCATGCAATTAGTAAGTGGGGGACACCAATTGGTGCACTAGCCATCAGCTGCTCATGAGCATTAGCGACAAAAGGCAAGCTGTTGCCTATGCAAAACCGATGTATACCCGACATCTCTGAGAGAGAGAGAGAGAGAGAGAGAGAGAAACAGACTGACAAACAAAAACAAAAAGAAATCAGAAGCAAACCAACTATACTTGGAAAAAATGGTGTGTTAATCAAGTAAGCATGTAATGGAATGCAGTAGGGGGTATGTAATAATGGGAAATAGGAGGTTTAACAAATATATCTCAGCAAGACTTGCTCTACTGATATATTTCTGATCAGCACCTATGACCATACCACCTGGGTCTGTCTGCAGTGACATAGATCACAGAACATGCCCCTGAGTCACCCCAGGAAAGTATGGCTCACATATGACTACTACTGGAGTGTCTGTTGAACAATACTGACTGTGACACTGCTAGGCCAGCTAATGGGATGTTGTAAATATCCATATGTTACTTGTGAATACAACTATGATACACGTTTGTCTCACAAACCTCAGAGACCTATACAGGGCATGTGCATAGTAAACTACTGTCACAGATGTGTGTTGAACTGCATGTGATATACTGAGCTCATACCATTCAACTGTTCACTGTTATGCACACTGACCATATGTGTGCCTCATATTTGTAGTCATTTACTCATAGAGTTGTGTTATGTCTGGCAAATCATTGGCAAACATGTGAAGACTGACATAATAGCATACATATGAGTGTCGGACATCCTCCAGGGTATTTCTGTGAATCCAAAGCCTACTGTGCTATCAACTGACAAGTGTATTACAGCAATATTAACAAAGTGTCACTAATTTTGGCCCATTGCCCCCCATTTATGTGTGTCCTCCAGATGTCCTGCTCTAACAGGTTGAGAGGTATGACTGGGCAGCAAGAGTGTAAATACAGTGTATCATACTGACATAGAACAGAAATGTATATCGGGTATTACCTGTGCACATGTATGTATGAGTAGGTGTAGCTGAAAGCCTCAAAAACAACATACATGAAATGCAAAATGTCAGCCAAATATGTATATGTGTGTAATCTTAGTTTGTGTGGATCCAACAGACATGAATTTCAACAGCTACTGGTTGCTGCATTGCCCTGACACAGACATGGGTACTAGAATAAGCATGATTATCAGGTTGAAAATGAAGGGTTGTCCAACTGTGTTATGACCTTGTGTCCATGCCCACTACAAACAGCTATATGAACACCTACATAGCTGTATGGACTCAGCAATACCTGACTCGCAAAACTTGCCTCCACCAAGGTAGAGTAATCCCCTTTGCTGGACAGCAGCAATGCACAAACCACATAATCCATTGCGATATTGGCTGTACAAGGCCAAGTAGGAGCAGGCACCAACTTGGAAGCAAGTCAACCTGTGTTTGAACAAGCATATTGGGTCACAGGTGAATAACTGTAAGGCTGACTATGAGCACATATTGGACACATCCCCCAAGGCCAGCCACAATGCCGTTTTCATACATCTCTTCAATCTCGGTGGCAACAACCCAACCCACCCTGTACTGGTGGTCAGTTACACCTCATACACACACAGCATAGCTATAGCCAACCCGCTGCAGACAGGTTAAGGGAAAACATCACACTCCCATCCCACCATCAGTATAGGTGGATATGCACAGCACCCGCACTCCTCCCCTCATCATCAGGGAGCAGGTCCATAATGCCTAATCAAAGGTAACAGATGTAAGTTTCCATGGGAGATGATACGATCCCTGTCTGCATCCTACATGAACACAGACATATGCCCCCAGTTCCATTACACACTGTACGCAAGCAAAGCCTGAGCACCACTGACGTCCCATCTGCAAGGAAGATGGCCACTGTCATCCCTCTACACAAAGGTGAATGATGAATGGTGTATTTTGCAATTTACTGGCCCTCATCGGAGGAACATGACACATCAGCACCAGGAGTGCAATGCAAGCTCATACTGTGCTGATAGATGACAGGAGTATGATGTGGTCATAAGTGGTGGCTAATGCTAGTCAATGTTGACGTGCAGGTTATGTAAATAATACTGATCAGTGTATGAGGTCCTGTGATGTGTTTCCTTGTTTATGTCTTCCAGGTGACATGCAGCGCGCAAGGCAGCCAGCGTACACTGCAGCTGAAACTGCAGCCATCACCAAGATGATAATCAACCACCATGGGGTGATGTTTGGCCACTGACAACATAATTTGCAGGAGTGAACCACCCAATGGGACAAGCTTGTCCACACAGTAAACAAAGTAGGCCACCACAGATGCACATACAATCAGGTCAGGAATCAGGAGACTGACTTGATATGCCATGCCCGGGAAAGGGCTGCTGCCATGGCCTGGGACTGTTCCACCACAGGTGGGGGGCCTGCTATGCAGGCCCCACTTACACCAATGGAGAAGCTCCATGCCAACCTTGGGGCAGTCACCACAAGCCAGCAAAGCCAACACACACAAGTTGTGGAGATGGGTGGCACCCAGTTAACAGACGAGGAGCATCCAGGTAAGGCCCCAGTGCATATCAATTTAATAATGTAGCAGTCATAATAGCTTCTGTAGGGTATCTAGATGCATATTTCAGGTCAAACTGCATTTGTGCATGGGGTTTTGTAATGCACACAAGTGCACATCTATGTTGAAGGACAGCAAATTGTGTAGTATCAGAGCTTGTACTGTACATATGCAGAAAAGCAGCATTCATCCTGTACCAATGCCACATGTGAGTCTGCTGAAAATGCCTCTCTCCCACAACTATATAGGTACCTCTGGTCTGGATGTGGGACCGCACCCTGAAGCTGGTGAGTATGGTATTGTCCTGTTGTGACTCACCAATACCCCAGGCATGTTAAGGTCATGCATTTTACCATGCATACAACTGTTACTCTTAGCCATATTGTGAAATGTGTGTGTTCACTTGTGGTGGGGTTGACTGCATTGCATCAGAGTGGTCATCACAGGAGCCTATTTGCAAGAGATGTAACATATCTGTAGTATACCTCACAACCTGTCAGTGCAAGAAATCTGGACAAAGACTGACTAAATCAGGGGACAAAGGGACAAAACTAGGGACATATTTGAAAAGTAGTCATATACAGTGCATATAAAAAGTGTACACACCCCTGTTAAAAAGCCAGGGATTTGTGACATACAAAAATGAGACCAAAATAAAACATTTCAGAAGTCTTCCCACCTTTAATGTGGCCTATAACCTGTACAATTCAATTGATAAACAAACAAACCTGTTAGGGGAACATGTATTAAAAATAAAAGACAATAAGCTAGATGCATAAGCGTCCATAGCCTGAAACTAATACTTTGTTGAAGCAGCTTTTAATGTAATTACAGCATTAAGTCTTCTTGGGTACACACCTGCTATCAATTACAGAGACTCTTTGATTAACAACAAATGATGGTCAGCTGTCCTACTAGACTTTCCTAGACATTTACTCAGTTGCCTGCTACAGCAACAACCTTGGTTCGCAGAGAGCTTACAAAGTTTCAAATGAATCTCATTGTGGAAAGGTATAGGCCCAGAGAAGGGTACAAAACCATTTCCATAGCATTGCATATACCATGGAACATGGGGAAGACAGCCATTAAAAGGTTGAGAAGATATGGGACAACAGTGACATTGCGAAAAAGTGGACATCTCTCTAAATTTGATGAGAAGACAAGACCAAAACTGGTCAGGGAAGCTGCCAGGAGGCCTACAGCAACACTAAAGGAGTTGCAGGAATCTCTGGCAAGTACTGGTTGTGTACTACATGTGACAACAATCTCCCGTAGTCTCTATATGTCCTGCCTATGGGGTAGGGTTGAAAGATGGAAACATTTTCTCACACCGAACAACATCCAAGCCTGGCTAAATTCTGAAAAACAATACATCAAGTCTCCCAAAAGCATGTGGGAAAATGTGTTATGGTCTAATGGGACTAAGGTTGAACATTTTGGCCACAGTTCCTAAAGGTTTGTTTGGCGCAATAATAACACTGCGCATCACCAGAACACCATCCCCATGGTGAAGCAAGGTGATGGCAGTGTCCTACTTTGGGGTTGCTGTTCAAAAGCTGGGACTGGGGCTTTAGCCAAGTTGGAGGGGATTATGAACAGTTCCAAAAAACAGTCCCTTTTGGCCCATATTCTACAGGTGTCTGCTAGATAGCTGTAGATAGAGAGGAATTCCACCTTTCCACACAACAATGACCCAAACTATACATCTAAATCAACAAAATAATGGCTTCACCAGAAGACATTCAACATTCTGGACTGGACCAGTCACAGCCCAGACTTACATCCAATAGAAAATCTGTGGGGTGACCTGAAGAAGGCTGTGCACAAGAGATGCCTCTGCAATCTGACAGAGTTGGAGGGCTTTTGCAAGGGAGAGTGTGCAAATGTTGCCATGTCAAGATGTGCCCTGCTGAAAGACATCTTCCCAAGAAAACTGAATGCTATAATTAAATCAAAAGGTGCTTTAACAATGTATTAGTCGAAGAGTGTGCACACTCATGCAACCAGCCTATTGTATGTATTTCATTTACTATATGTTACCCCTAACCGATGTGTATGATATTCAATTGGATTTCACAGGTTATAGGTCACATTAAAGATGGGAAATGTTATGACATGATTTCTGTGGTCTCATGTTATATATCACAAAAAACTGGCATGTTAACAGGGATGTGTACACTTATATCCACTGTAAGCTTAGAAAGTTGTTAGAGTAACCCGCTTTGTTTTAACATGCATTTACTGCAGGTTATGAAGTCTGCAACTCAAATTATGCCATTAATATGTGGTGCCAGTCCACAGATCATCCCAGTAATGTATCAAACACAAGATTTATGAGGAACAGACCAAAAATATAAGCCACACATCTAGACATTCAGCGAAACTCTGTACAGTTGAGAGGTATGTTCTGTAGGAGTTGCCACTATGCTATACAGGTGAACAGCAATAATGTATAAATGGGTGCAGTGTGTGCTAGGTGATGGCCCATCACCTACTAACACTACCCACACATCCCAGAGGTGTATATTAGTAGTAACATTAAGTGGAAAGAGCTGCATTGCATGATGTTGAGGGCCTGTCCAGAGTGTGTATGTTGTGGTCTGACTATGTGTCATGAATGCCACCAGCTGGCTATTGTGAGGCCTGTGTAATGCCTTTGTGCCACCTCACCTGTATGTGTCTGTGTGTCTGTCCGTGTGTGCATGTATGAGTGTGTGTGCGTGTGTGTGTGTGTGTGTGTGTGTGTGTGTGTGTGTGTGTGTGTGTGTGTGTGTACTAGCAAACCTTATAGTGCAGGTCTTAATTTACATATGTTATCTTCCTCCTGCTCAGAATTGTATGTCAATGTCTCTGAAGACTCTGACCATGATGGTGGTCCTAATGAGGCAGAGGTGGGGTTGTCAGGGGCTGAATCTGTGTCATCAGTTGGCATCCCACAGTCATCCACAATGTCCACGCACACAGTCACAATGTCCACACATACCCTGTCCCCAGCAGCCACAGATAA